>NW_019944415.1:21843-30526 GCF_002910315.2 Salvelinus sp. IW2-2015 | reverse complement strand
AAGGTGGAGTTACCACACATACCATCAGACACCAGAGCAGAAACACACACACACACACAACAGATAATGCATAACCCAATAAGCATACCACACAGATGCAGTATAACACACACATGCAACAGCACACACAACATACTACACACCATACCACACAACACACAACACACACACACACACACCACACACACACACACACACACACACACACACACCACACACAAACACACACACACACACAACCACCACCACAGAGAGAGAGAAAAGCAGAACATACCAGAGAGCAGTAAAACACGACACACAGACAGAAAAGAACATTCAATTCACTGGCAAACAGCTCCGTTGGACATTCCTGCAGCTCAGCATGCAATTTCACTCTCACTCAAAACTTGAGAACATCTGTGGCATTGTGTAGTGTGACAAAAACTACCTAATTTGAAGAGCGGCATACTTACCAAGCACACAGGTAGCACCTGTGTAAATTATCATCTGCTTAAAAATCAGGCTTCTTGCATATGCTTACACCTGGTCAGTGGATGGAATTATCTTGCAAAGGAGAACTGCGCGAATAAACAGGGATGTAAACAAATTTGTGTACAACGATTTTAGAGAAATAAGCTTTTTGTGTGTATGTAAACATTTCTGGGATTTTTTATTCAGATAATCTCATGAAAACATGGAAAAAACACTTACATGTTGTGTTAATATTTTTGTTCAACGTAGAATATGTATGATGAGGCCACTGAGTAGGACTCTGGGCAAAACATGCGTCTATTACTCACACACACACACTGTTCACCACTATACACCCTGAACCCCTAATGTTAACCACTCTCTGGTTACACCCTGAAACCCAATGTTAGACACTCTCTGGTCTACACCCTGAACCCCTAATGTGAACCACTCTGGGTACACCCTGAAACCCCTAATGTTAACCACTCTCTGGTTACACCCTGAACCCCTAATGTTAACCACTTCTCTTTGGTTACACCCTGAAAACCCTAATGTTAACGCACTCTCTGGCTTACACCCTGAAACGCCTAATGTTAACCACTCGCTGGTTACACCCTGCAACCCCTAATGTTAAACCAACTCTCTGGTTACACCCTGAACCCCTAATGTTAACCACTCTCTGTTAACACCCTGAACCCCTAATGTTAACCACTTCTGGTTACACCCCTGAAACCCTAATGTTAACCACTCTCTGGTTACACCCGGAACCCCTAATGTTAACGAGCTCAAATTCTGCACACAGAGCATTTAGATGGCACAACTTTTTTTATTCAGCCCATATATTGACAGAGTAAGATATTCCCTTACCCTATAGAGACATGTAGAGCTGGGTTAGGGGTTCAAGGGTTAGGGAACGTACCTCTGTAGCAGGTTGTAGAACATGGAGACTGGGGTTAGGGGTCAAGGGTTAGCGGAACGTACCTCTGTTAGCAGGTTGTAAGAGACATGCTAGAGCTGGGGTTAGGGTCAGGGTGGTAGGGTCAAGGGAACGTACCTGTAGCAGGTGTAGAAGACATGTAGAGCTGGGATGAGGGTCAGCGAACGTACCTCTGTAGCAGGTGTAGAGACATGTAGAGCTGGGGTTAGGGCAGGAGGTTAGGTCAGGAAACGTACCTCTGTAGCAGTGTAGAGACATGTAGAGCTGGATTAGGGGTCAGGGAACGTACCTCTGTAGCAGGTTAGAGACATGTAGAGGCTGGTTAGGGGTCAGGGGTCAGGGAACGTACCTCTGTAGCAGGTTGTAAGAGACAGTAGGAGCTGGGATTAGGGTCAGGGAACGCTACCTGAGCAGTGTTAGAAGACATTGTAGAAGCTGCGGGTTAGGGTCAGGAACGTTACCTCTGTAGCAGGTTCTGTAGAGACATGTAGAGCTGGGTTAGGGGTAAGGTCAGGGAAGCGTACCTCTGTAGCAGGTGTAGAGACTGTAAGAGCTGGGGTTAGCCGCCGGATAATTAGCGTCAGGATAGGTCAGGTCAGAGGTCAGGTACGTACTCTGTAGCAGGTGTATAGGACATGTAGAGCTGGGGTTACTGGGTCAGGAACGTACCTCTGTACAGGTAGAGACATGTAGAGCTGGGGTTAGGCGTCAGGGGTTATGGTTAGGGGTCAGGGATAGGAACCTCCTCTGCTAGCAGTGTTAGAGACATGTAAGCTGGGGTTAGGCGAGGGTTAGGTCAGGGACGATACCTCTGGAGCAGGTTGTAGAGACATGTAGAGCTGGGGTTCGCTGGTGGCAGGGGAGCGCGACCAGCTGCTCTTGGTGTGAGCCGACACGATGGTGCCCGCCGGAGCAGAGAGAACCTGGAGATGGGGCTGAATGCCTGGCCGATACGCAACACTGCAGAGAGACGCACAGCGGCCGAGGAGGAGTTAAGGCATGCTGGGAGTCAAAACAAACAAAGCAGGCCCCCGGCACAGCTGAGGGATGGGGCTGGAAACGTAAACTGCTTGATGCATCCATGAAAATCAACATGATGTGTTGTAATTCTCATAAGATGAACAGGCTCTCAGGTAGTCTAAAGATATATAAGCCTTATCAGGTAGTCTAAGATGATATTAGGGCCTTCGTCTGTAGTCTAAGATAATACAGCTTGTCTGGTAGTCTAAGATGCATATAGGCCTTGTCTGGTAGTCTAAGAGGATATAGGCTTTGTCTGGCTAGTCTAAGATGATACAGGCCTTGTCTGGTAGTCTAAGATGATACAGGCCTTGGTCAGGTAGTCTAAAGATTGATACAGCCTCGTCTGCGGTAGTCTAAGAGATATAGGCCTTTCTAAGATAATATAGCCTTGTCTGGATAGTCTTTAAGATGATATAGGCCTTGTCTGGTAGTCTAAGATATACAGGCCTTGTCAGGTAGTCTTTAAGATGATAAGCCTGTCGGTACGTCTTAAGATTGATTACAGGCCTTGTCAGGTGAGTCTAAGAGGATACAGGCCTTGTCTGGTAGCTCTAAGATATACAGGCCTGTCTGTATCTAAGATAATACCAGGCCTTGGTCTGGTAGCTAAGAGGATACAGGCCTTTGTCTGGTAGTCTAAGATGATACAGGCCTGTCGTAGTCTAAAGATGATACAGGCCTTGTCAGGTAGCTCTAAGAGGATACAGAGCTTGTCTGGTAGTCTTAAGATGATACAGCCTTGTCTGATAGTCTAAGATAATTACAGGCCTTGTCTGGATATCTAAGCTGTATACAGGCCTTGTCTGGTAGTCGTAAGATATACAGCCTGTCTGGTAGTCTTAAAGAGGATACAGGCCTGTTTCTCGTAAGCTCTAAGATGAATACAGGGCCTTTCAGGTAGTTCTAAGATGATACAGGCCTTGTCAGGTAGTCTAAATGCATACAGGCCTTAGTCAGGTAGCTCTTAAGATGATAACAGGCCTTGTCAGGTAGTCTAAGATGCATACAGCGCTTGTCAGCGTAGTCTAAAGATAATATAGGCCTTGTCAGTATCTAATAAATATAGGCCTTGTTCAGGTAGTCTAAGAGGATTTACAGGCCTTGTCTGGTAGTCTAAGATGATTAACAGGCCTTGTCTGGTAGTCTAAGATGATATAGAACCTTGTCTGGTTTACCTAGATATAATACGCCTTGTCTGGTAGTCAAGATGAATAGGCCTTGTCTGGTAGTCTAAGAGGATAACAGGCCTTGTCTGTATTCTAAGATGATACGGCCTTGTCAGTAGTCTAAGATTGCATAAGCTTGTCAGGTAGGCTAAGATAATATAGGCCTTGTTCAGGTAGTCTAAGATATAATATAGGCTTGTCAGTTAGTCTAAAGAGGATCAGGCCTTGTCTGGTAGTCTAAGAGGATAACAGCCTTTGTCTGTTAGTCTAAATTGCGATAATAGGCCTTGTCTAAGATGATATAGGGCCTTGTCTGTTAGTCTAGATGATAACAGCCTTGTCTGGTAGTCCTAAGATAAATACAGGCCTGTCTGGTAGTCTAAGATGATACAGGAGGGACCTTGTTAAGATGATATAGCCTGTCTGGTAGCTTCTAAGAAGATACAGCGCCTTGTCTGTAGTCTAAGATGTACAGGCCTTTCTGGTAGTCGTAAGATGATATAGGCCTTGTCTAGATGATATAGTCCTTCGTCTGGTAGTCTAAGATGATAAGGCCTTGTCTGTTAGGTCTTAAGAATAAACAGGCCTGGTCTGGTAGTCTAAGAGGATATAGCCTTGTCTAAGATGATATAGGCCTTGTCTGGTAGTCTAAGATGATCACTGGCCTGTCTGGTTAAGTCTAAGATGATACAGGCCCTTGTCAGGTAGTCTAAGATGGATTAGCAGGGCTTGTTAGGGTTAGGTTCTAAAGATGATATAGGCCTAGTCTCGGTAGCTAAGATGATATCAGGCCTTAGTCAAGGGTATGTCTAGTCATAAGGCCTTTAGAAATGATACAGGCTTAGTTCTAGTGTATCAGCGTTAATGACTGTCCTAAGTATAATACTCTCATGTCTGGATGGTCTTATAAGATTGATCACAGGCCTTGTCTAATTACGGTGAGGTAGCAAGTGTATAGCTTTTGGTCTAAGTGACAGCTTGTCAGGTAGTCTTAAGATGAAATAGGCCTCTGTCTGGTAGTCTAGTTATGATACTACGGCTCTTGCCTAGTCAAAGATTTATAGCTGCCTAGTCTAATTAACTGTAGTATCAAGATGAATATAGCGGCTCTTGTCTGGATCAAGTCTCACCCTCCTGTTGGTGCGTCTCTGTGGCGTGAAAGCGACAGTCTTCTCCATCTGTTCTGCTAGGTGAAACATCTGGAATGCTTCGTCCTCACCAAGATCCTTACCCAAGCCAGGCTTCATAGAGGCTCTCAGAAGACTTGGTGTTCTAGGACAGTGTATTCTTACCTAGGAGAACAGCGGTGGGGGGGAGGCGTGGGGGGGGGGGGGGGGGGGGGGGGGGAAGAGAGAGAGAGAGAGAGAAGACGGAGAGAGAGAGAGAGAGAGAGAGGAGAGAGAGAAGAGAGACGAGAGAGAGAGAGTAGGTACGTAGACTCAGTGAGCACAGTCTGGCTCATAGAGACGGTCGTCACAGAACAACTCTGGCGCCCAGGGAGCGACAGCGCTGGTGCTCACTCTGCTCCAGGGGAGAGTAGAGAACGAAGTGCATTTCCTACTTACACTGTGACAACTACCTCAGAACCTAAGAAGCATATTTCTTTCCAAAATTATATATTCCATACAATAAGATAAAACATTGAAACATCAAAAGATGAAGAAAAATTCAAACATGGATTTGTTGGTGAAAAGCCAAAATGTGCAGTTTTGGCAGTCCAAAATTATGTGTCCTCTCGCCGGCACTGAGGGAACAGGCCAGTAAAAATGCAAAGTAAATGTTGATAATATTTCCCATTTAGCTTGAGTTTTTGCTTTTGTCTTACGACCAGTCACTGTGTCTTCTCAGTCATATCCAATACAATATGTATTTTCCCCCCAAAACTATTTTCATCAATTTGTATAGCAGACCCTCGTGCCAAATTGAGTCAAAATCTTATTTGAAATCAACAAAGTATGAGTAGAATTTGCCTTTGTTTTGGTTTGCTTGTTTGTCAATTAGGGTGTGCAGAGTGAATACGTGGTCTGTCGTACGGTAATTTGGTAAAAAGTCAATTTGACATTTGCTTAGTACATTGTTTTCACTGYGGAAAGTCTGCTGTAAATGATAATGCAGAGGATTTTCCTAAGGTTGCTGTTGACGCAAATCCCACGGTAGTTATTGGGGTCAAATTTGTCTCCGCTTTGTGGATTGGGGTGATCGGTCCTTGGTTCCAAATATTGGGGAAGATGCCAGAGCTGAGGATGATGTTAAAGAGTTTAGGTATAGCTAATTGGAATTTGTTGTCTGTATATTTTATCATTTCATTTAGGATACCATCAACATCACAGGCCTTTTTGGGTTGGAGGGTTTGTATTTTGTCATGTAGCTCATTGAATGTAATTGGAGAATCCAGTGGGTTCTGGTAGTCTTTAATAGTTGACTCTAAGATTTGTATTTGTATCATGTATATGTTTTTAATGTTTGTTCTTTGCTATAGGGCCAAAAAGATTGGAGAAGTGGTTTTTCCATACATCTCCGTTTTGGATAGATAAATCTTCGTGTTGTTGTTGTTTGTTTAGTGTTTTCCAATTTTCCCAGAAGTGGTTCGATTCTATGGATTCTTTAATACATTGAACTGATTCCTGTTGTGCAGGTTCCTGCTTTTTCCGTAGTGTATTTCTGTATTGTTTTAGTGATTCACCATAGTGAAGCTGTAGACTTTTCTGAGGCTCTATGTTTTTGCTTGGATATGTTTCTCAATATTTTCTTCGGTTTTTGTATTCTTCAACAAACCATTTGTCATTGTATTTTCTTAGGTTGTCCAGTTGACATTTTTAGATTTGATAGGGAYCCTGAAAGATCAAATATACTGTMTWMYSMRRRRKRWSRSKRYWMTWRACKRRRWCWKTWWRASWGWYAKYRMTTMTSRKSYYYYWMMTSTKWAAYYGYMWMWYWWTMTMMTSTKWWWMTWTTTRTTGGTAGGTTTCCACACTACTTTCCTTCCATCTARAGCATTTCTTAATATTATTCAGTTCCTTTGGCTTTGATGCCTCATGATTGAGTATAGCTCTGTTCAAGTAGACTGGTTTTGCTGTGATCTCATAGGGGTGTCAGTGGGCTGACTGAACGCTGAGAGACTCTGGGTCAAGGTCAGTGATAAAGTACTACTGACGAGGTATCGGTGTACCTACCATAGGAGTGTCCTCGAAGCCTACCATTGACTATGTACAGACCCAGCGTGTGACAGAACTGCAGAAGTTTTTGTGCTTCTCTCTCTCCATCTACCCCTCACTCTTTCCCTGTCTTCCTCCCTCTCTACCCCTCACTCTTTCCCTGTCTTCCTCCCTCTCTAACCCTCTCTCTTTCCCTGTCTTCCTCCCTCTCTACCCCTCTCTCTTTCCCAGTCTTCACCCTCTCTAACCCTCTCTCTCTCTCCTTGTCTTCCTCCCTTTCTTCCTGCCTGGCAAGATTGCTCAGCACACACATTCCTGCAGTAATTGATTAGTCCTCCTGACAACTGGAACAGGCTACAGTAGCTACAGGAGGCATAAGAACTAGAATAATAACTAAGTGGGAGTTTACATTTGTCCTGTTTCACACACAAGTACCAGTGTCTATTATAGGCATGTGTGAATTGGAAATCTTTTTATTTTTGTTGCATGTCCCAACTCTCCRTGAGACCCCCTCGG
The DNA here is from genome assembly GCF_002910315.2 of Salvelinus sp. IW2-2015. Taxonomy (NCBI): domain Eukaryota; kingdom Metazoa; phylum Chordata; class Actinopteri; order Salmoniformes; family Salmonidae; genus Salvelinus; species Salvelinus sp. IW2-2015. Next base: position 23,279 of record NW_019944415.1, on the reverse strand, counting down.
AGAMTGGGGTCACAGCCAGGGACTGCCATGATCAACCCTGTAGCAATTAGGAGCACAGCTCAGAGATTCGAACCTGCGACCTTTTGGTGTCTGACACAACGCTTTAACCTCTAGGTTACCTGCTGCCCTCTATAGTGCCCTCACTCATAACCACGTTCAAATGTATATACATAAAAAAATACAAATAAAATAAAAAATACATACATATATATAAATAGTACACACACACATACATACATACATACATTACATACATACATAACATACATACCACACACATATAACATGCATACACCACACATACACACATATAATACATGGCATACACACACACATACATAACACACACACACACACACACACACACACACACAACACAACAATAACATACATACATACTAGTACATACATACCATACAATACATACATACATACATACATACACTACATTACATACATACATACATACCATACATACATACATACACACCACACACACACACACACACACATATAACATGCATACACACACACATACACACATATATAATCATACCACACATCACGATCACCACATACACAATACCAACACAACATACCATACATACATTACATACACACATATATTACATCATACACACACACATACTACATACACACATACAACATTACACACATACCATACACTACATAACATACATACACACACACACATTACATGCATATCACACACACATACACACATATATACATGTCGATACACACATATATACATGCATACACACATCACATTACATACATACATACATACATACATATCATACCCATACATACAATACATACATACATCCACACACACATACACCACATATATACATGCATCCACACACACATACATACACACATACCATACATACATACATACACACATGCATACACACACACCATACATACATACACACAGCATACACACACACAACACACACACACACACACACACACACACACACACCACACACACACACACACACACACACACACACACACACACACACCACCACATCACACACACCACATAACATACATACATACACACCATACAACATACATGTCTCTAATCAGGGACTGATTTATACCTGGAACACCAGGTGGGTGCAAAATTAAATATCAGGTAGAACAGAATAAAAGTCCGTCAGTCCGCGACCTCGTAGGGGAAGACTGTGGATAGACTTGACTAATAGGAATAGGAGCAGAACTTTTTCTCATTTCCTTAAATCAGCACTGACAAGACGGCCGTGTCCCAACTGACACCCCTATTCCCTACAGTCCAATACTTTTGATGAAGAGCTATTTAGGCCCATCTCAGAGGGAAGTGCACTACATAGGGAATAGGTGCCATTTGGGATGAAAGGCGATAACTAGCTAATCCTCTCTGA
>NW_019944415.1:15209-21440 GCF_002910315.2 Salvelinus sp. IW2-2015 | reverse complement strand
AGTGTGTAGTGTGTGTGTTAGTGTAGTGTGTGTTGGTGCAGTGTGTAGTGTGTGTGTTAGTGTAGTGTGTGTTAGTGCAGTGTGTTAGTGTGTGTGTTAGTGTAGTGTGTGTTAGTGCAGTGTGTAGTGTGTGTGTTAGTGTAGTGTGTGTTAGTGCAGTGTGTAGTGTGTGTGTTAGTGTAGTGTGGTGTGTGTTGGTGGCTCAGTGACAGCATGAATGGGAGAGGAATTCAGGAGGAGGATTTTAGACCGAAGCTAAATATGTTTTATTGTTATTTTTCCCTCTGGCCTCAGATCAGTCACGTCTCTTTCCTGCTGCTGTGCAAATAAAGACTATCTGCTATCTGGAAACTATTATCTACAATTGATTGAACACTGGCCTAAAGGTCAATGCTAATGTCGGGATCTATTGCTAAGCTTTCGTCAATGGGGGACATTTGTGTCGACGGGGCCTCACCACTATATAGGAAATGTGAATTTCTTTATTTTCTGTAAAAACCGAGAGAGTAGTAAGAATGAGCATTTGAGTGGTGAGAATGAGCATTTGAGTGGTGAGAATGAGTTCTTTACCAGACTGACTGACAGACCRTGTGTGGGTGTGTTTATGTGTGTGTATGTGTGTGTGTTGCTGTTTTAGTGGTGAATGTGGGGGGACCATGTGTCTCTGAAACGGATGAAATACTGTAGTTAGGAGAGAGGAAGAGAGAGGGAGAGAGAGAGAGAGAAAGAGTTAGAGAGAGAGAGAGGGGAAGAGAGAGGAAGAGAGAGCAAGAGAGAGGGAGAGAAAGAGTTAGAGAGAGAGAGAGCGAGGAAGAGCAAGACGGCTGTTTCTGTGTTTGTGTAGTTAGTGAGTGTCACAGTTGAACACAATGGCCGGTGCTAGCAGAGCTAACTACTTTAACATATGAGAAGAGATGGAGGAGGAGGAGGGAGCGAGGGAGGTAGGCCCTCCTCAGGGAAAATATGACCACCTCTCTCCACCCTTGCTCTCTCTACCTCTCTCTACCTCTCTCTTCACCCCTCTCCCCCCTTTCTCTTTCCCTCTTTCCCTTTTGTCCAGTATCCACCCTCCCCACCTCCATCCATCTCTCCCTCCCTTCCTCCCTCCCACCCTCCCCACCTTCATCCATCTCTCCCTCCCTCCCACCCTCCCACCCTCCCCACCTTCATCCATCGTCTCCCTCCCTCCCACCCTCCCCACCTTCATTCCATTCTTCCCTCCCTCCCACCCCTCCCCACCTTCATCCATATCTCCCTTCCTCCCCTCCCTCCCACCCTCCCCACCCTTCATCCATCCTCTCCCTTCCTCCCTCCCACCCTCCCCAACTTCATCCATCTCTCCCTTCCTCCCTCCACCCTCTCCACCTTCATCCAATCTCTCCCTTCCTCCCTCCACCCTCGTCCACTCATCCCACTCTCCCTCCCTCGCCTCCCTCCCCCCTTCCACCTTCATCCATCTCTCCCTTCCTCCCTCCACCCTCCCCACCTTCATCCACTCCCCTTCCTCCCTCCTCCCACCCTTCCCCACCTTCATCCATCTCTTCCCTCCCCCTCCCACCCTTCTCCACCTTCATCCATCTCTCCCTTCCTCCCTCCCACCCTCCCCACCTTTCATCATCTCTCCCTTCCTCCCTCCCAACCCTCCCCAACCCTTCATCCATCTCTCCCTTCCTCCCTCCCACCCTCCCACCTTCATCCATCTCTCCCTTCCTCCCTCTCACCCCCCCACTCATCCATCTCTCCCTTCCTCCCCCTCCCACCTCTCCACCTTGATCCATCTCTCCCTTCCTCCCTCCACCTCCCACTATTCATCCATCGTCTCCCTTCTTCCTTCCTCCCCCCTCCCTCTCTCCCCACCTGTACCATCTCTCCCTTCCTCCCTCCCTCCCCCCCTCTCCCACCTCATCCATCTCTCCCTTCGCTCCCTCCCTCCCCACCTCTCCACCTTCATCCATCTCTCCCTCCTCCCTTCCCACCTCCCCACATTCCTGCCATCCTCCCTCCTCCCTCCACACCTCCCCACCGTCATCCATCTCGCCCTTTCCTCCCTCCCTCCCACCCTCCCCACCTTCTCATCCATCGCTCCCTTCTCCCTCCCACCCTCTCCACCTTCATCCATCTTCCCTTCCTCCCTTCCCCACCCTCTCCAACTTCATCCATCTCTCCCTCCTCCCTCCCACCCTCGCCCACCTTCATCCATCTTCTCCCTTCCTCCCTCCCACCTCTCCACTTTTATCCATCCCTCCCTTCTCCCTCCCACACCTCCCCACCTTCCATCCATCTCTCCCTTCCTCCCTCCCACCCTCTCCACCTTCAATCCATCTTCTCCCTTCTCCCTCCCACCCTCTCCACTTTCATCCATCTCTCCCCTCCCTCCCTCCCACCCTCTCCACCTTCATCCAATCTCTCCCTTCCTCCCTCCCCACCCTCCCCACCTCATCCATCTCCCCTTCTCCCTCCCTCCCACCCTCCCCACCTTCATCCATCTCTCCCTCCCTCCCTCACCCTCTCCACCTTCATCCATCTCTCCCTTCCTCCCCACCTTCATCCATTCTCTTCCCTTCCTCCCTCCACCCTCCCACTTCATCCATTCTCTCCCTTCCTCCCTCCCACCCTCCCCCCTTTCATCCATCTCTCCCTTCCTCCCTCCCTCCCACCCTCTCCACCTTCATCATCTCTCACCTCTCCCTCCCACCCTCCCCACTTTCATCCATCTCTCACCTTCCTTCCTTCCTTCCTTTCCTCCCCTCCCTCCCTTCCCTCCCTCCCTCCCCTCCCTTCCCTCCTCCCTCCCTCCCTCCCTCCCTCCCTCCCTCCCTCCCTCTCTTCCCACCTTCATCCATCTCTCCCTTCCTCCCTCCCTTCCCACCCTCTCCACCTTCATCCATCTTCTCCCTTCCTCCCTCCCTCCCACCTCCCCACCTTCATCATCTCTCCTTCTCCCTCCCAACCCTCCCTACTTTCATCCATCTCTCCATTCCTCCCTCCCACCCTCTCACGTTTATCATCTCTCCCTTCCTCCCTCCCACCCTCCCCACCTTCATCCATCTCTCCTTCCGTCCCTCCCCACCCTCTCCACCTCATCCATCTCTCCTTCCTCCCTCCCACCCTTCTCCACCTTTCATTTCCATCTCTCCCTCCCCCCTCCCACCCTCTCCACCTTCATCCATCTCCTCCCTTCCTCCTCCCACCCTCCCCACCTTCATCCATCTGCTCCCTTTCCTCCCTCCTCCCACCCCTCCCACCTTCATCCATCTCTCCTCCCTACCTCCCACCCTCTCCACCTTCATCCATCTCTCCCTCCTCCCTCCCCCACCCTCTCCACCTTCATCCAATCTCTCCCTTCCTCCCTCCCACCTCCCCACCGTCATCCATCTCTCCCTTCCTCCCTCCTCCCACCCTCCCCACCTTCATCCATCTCTCCCTCCCTCACCTCCCACCCCTCTCCCACCTTCATCCAATCCTCTCCCTTCCTCCCTCCCACCCTCCCCACCTTCATCCACTCTCCCTTCCTCCCTCCCACCCTCCCCACCTTTCATCCATCTCTCCCTTCCTCCTTCCCACCCCTCCCCACCTTCAATCCATCTCTCCCTCCCTCCCTCCCAACCCTCCACTCATCCAATCTCTCCTTCCTCCCACCCTCTCCACCTTCATCCATCTCTCCCTTCTCCCTCCCTCCCCACCCTCCCCACCTATCATCCATCTCTCCCTTCCTCCCTCCCTCCCACCCTCTCCACCTTCATCCATCTCTCCTTCTCCCTCCCACCCTCCACACCTTCATCCATCTCTCCCTTCCTCCCTCCCTCCTTCTCCCTCCACCCTCCCACTTTCATCCATCTCCCCTTCCTCCCTCCCCTCCCACCCCTTCCACCTTCATCATCTCTCCTCCTCCCTCCCTCCCACCCTCCCCACTTCATCCATACTCCCTTCCTCCCTCCTCCCACCCTCTCCACCTTCATCCATTCTCCCTCTTTCTTTCCCTTTTTCCCCGCCCCACCCTCTCCACCTTCATTCCATCTCTCCCACATGGCTGCATTTAGAGCCTTTCTCCTCTCTCAGTCTGCTCTAGACATTCCAGGGACTAAACTGTCACCCACCTCTCCCTACATCCCCCACTCAACTTTCTGCTCCTCTCTCCCTCTCCTCCAGTGAGAAAGTATGTAAGTGAGATCAGAGAGAAATAGGAAGAAATCCCAGGTGTTGTTGTGCAAGGACAACACACCACACCCACAACCACCCCACACACACACAGCACCACACACACCACAACAACACCCACCCACCCACACACACACACACCCACCCACACACAACACACACACAACACACACACACACACACACACACACAAACGGTTTGAGTTGGACATAGCAGCCAGTCTGTTGAGTGTAGCGTTGGCAGGAAAAACATGGACGGTGGGCTGTTGCTCTCGCGCCCACTGCTTCTGCAGCCTCCCCCTCGCAGCCAGTCTGAAAACACCACTGTGTGTGTGTTGTGCTACCTTGTGGCTGTGTGTGGTTGTGTCCGTGTGGTGTGTGTTGTGTGTGTCGTGTCGTGGTGGCACAGCGATGTGAATGTGTGTGCCCGGGGAAAACAGGATAGTCTAGAATATCAGTTCCATTCTTTCACCTCAGTGACGTGATTCTACAGTTATGCGTCTGATCTCAATTCACGCCAAGATCTCTGTGTTGTCTGTCTGTCTGTCCCGTTGTGTAGTGTGTTGTGTGGGTGTTTGAACAATCAAAGACATAGCTGCACCGTAGCCCAGTACCTCCAGATTTTCTTTTGAAGAGATACGGTAACTGGAGATACAGAGTGTATCTGATCACAGTTAAATCTACAGGATACGGTTTCACATCAGTTATACTGTGGAACAGAGACGCCATTCAAGGCTGTTGAACGTGTGCTTACTGTAAGTGTGTTTCAGGGTGGGTAGGGTGGTATTGTAATTGTTGTTAGGGGTCAGAGGTCGCTGGGGTGTTTATGTGATTGCGGTCCTTTATAGACTTTACAAGTGGTTCCTTAACGGTCTGGCTGCAGTCTCGACCTTTCCTAGTCCGTCGTCCTGACACCTAAAGGTCCGAGAGGGCCTGCACATGAGGCCCTCTCGCCCCCCCGCCCCCCCCCGCGGCCACGATCTCACGTCTTTGTCTGGTGTAGTCTACAGACTTGGAGACGTTGTACAGGAGACACGGTAGACATGTTGTAAACGTCTTGGTCTGTTGTAACAGTGAGGCTATCGGAAACATAAGCACAACACARACAGSCAGTCTTAAGGCGTCCGCATGCTTCCCAGCCGAAACCGCTCATATATTACGATGACATTTTGGAGGTTTTTTGTTCATTTTGGACTTCGGTAAGAGTTTTTTTCGGCTGTTCGGGCAAACAGCATCTTTTCTTGAGGCAAGCCGAAGTCTACGCCCCTTCGTCAGTGATTGGTCAACAGTAGRGATTCTTCAATAAAGTSTTTGTTGTCGTTCAACGAGAGACGACTCSTTTTCATGCACATTMTTTCATTGAGAAATACACCAAACATCTTAGTTGGATGTAAAATTGCACGACTAAGATCTCYKTGGCAAAAACGTCAAAATTAATGACAGATTTATTGCGTTATCTTAGATGAATTCCGACTATTTTGAGGCACCTCTAAATGGCATCTCAAAATGGACAAACAGTACTATTGTGGTTTTTCAAGTGAAGGTCTTTTAAGGGAGCATGCGAGCACACTAGGCCGCCACGAGTTCGGCAAGGCGCCAGACGAACTGACGCATGCTGACGCCTTAAGAAGCGATTTCATGTCGTTTTTTCATTAGGGAGTCGGCCTATTTAGGCAGCATATCAAACACAGGCAAGACAAACAGTGTCTCAGGCAGGTGCAGGCCAGCCTGTGTGGGTGTGTCATGTCCTTGTAGTCCTGCCGCTCCTGTTGTGTTTAACCCTCGGGTGACAGAGGTAGGAGACTCAGTCCAAGAACTGTGTGTGTGTTTGTGTGCTTTGCCCTACAGCTGCAGAATCAGAGTCTCTCTCTGTGGGTGTGTTAAGAGTGTTGGACCGCTTCAGTCTGTAAATCACTAGCTGTTTCAGAGACATCAACCAGCCAAGAACTGAAGGGTTGAGTTAACCTGTAGAACATGATGTCTCCCTCCTGTCTCTCCCCTCTGTCTCACATACTGTACGTCTCCTTCCTGTCTCCTCTCTGTCTGCCCTGTCTCCCCTGTCTCCTCTCTGTCT
>NW_019944415.1:3688-12385 GCF_002910315.2 Salvelinus sp. IW2-2015 | reverse complement strand
GAGAGAGATTTGCCTCTGTCTCTCTGTCTCCCTGTCTTCCTCTCTGTCTCTTCTCGTGTCTCCTCTTCTCCGTCTCTCTCTCTGTCTCCTCTCTGTCTCCTCTGCTGTCTCCTTCTGCTCCGTCTCTCCTCTGTCTGCGTCTCCTCTCTGTCTCTCCTCTCTGTCTGCGCTCTCTGTCTCCCTGTCCTCCCTCGTCTGTCCTTCTCTGTCTCCTCCTGTCTTCCTCTCTGTCTCTCTCTTCGTCCTCTCTGTCTCCTGCTTGTCCTGTCGCCTTCTCCTCTCTTGTCTCCTCTCTGTCTGCCCTGTCCTTCCTGTCTCCTCTCTGTCTCCCTCTCTGTCTCCTCTCTGTTCTCCGCCTGTCTCCTCTCTGTCTCTCTCTGTTCTGTGCCTGTCTCCCTGTCTCCTTCTCTGTCTCTTCTCTGTTCTCCTCTCTGTCTCCTCTCTGTCTCCTCTCTGTCTCCTCTCTGTCTCTCTCTTTGTGCTCTTCTCCTAGTTCCTCTCTGTCTCCTCTCTGTCTCCGTCTCTGTCTCCTCTCTGTCTGCCCTGTCTCGCCCTGTCTCCTCTCTGTCTCTTCTCTGTCTCCTCTCTTGTCTCCGCTCTCTGTCTCCTCTCTGTGTCTCCTCTCGTCTTCCTTCTGCTGTCTCTCTCTGTCTCTCCTGTTCTCCACCTCTCTCGGTGAACGAACGGAGGTTTGCGGTTAGAAACCCTAATCTGCATCTCATGTGACCCACTGATTGGACAGGAAAAGCAGAGCAGTACACACACACACACACACACAAACACACACACACACACACACACACACATCACACACACACACACACACACACACACACACACACACATCACACCACACACACACACACACACACACAGCACACACCACACACAGGTTTTGTTTGTTCTCTCCTTTCTAGAACAAGTGCACTTATAAGGTCTGCTGTTAACATTCTGGAGTTCTGCTCTTTCCACCCTTTATATAAAACACACACTACCAAATGCTGATCAAGTGTGTGTGTCTGCGTCTGTGTGTGTGTGTCTGTGTGTCTGTGTGTGTGTGTTTGCGTCTGTGTGTGTGTGTGTCTGTGTGTGTGTGTCTGTGTGTGTGTGTCTGTGTGTGTGTGTCTGTGTCTGTGTGTCTGCGTCTGTGTGTGTGTGTCTGTGTGTGTGTGTCTGTGTGTGTGTGTGTGTCTGTGTGTGTGTGGTCTGCGTCTGCGTCTGTGTGTGTGTGGCTCTGTATCTGAGGAATGTGTCTGAGTCTCATACTAGTGGTGTGTTCAGGAAACAGAAGCCTGGCTTCAGATTCTACTTGAAAGCCCAGTCTGTCAGTATCCTGGTGTTTCACTCAATCAAACCGTTCATACCCATTGATTTTGAAGAAGTGTTACCGTATATCACCTATTAATGTGCACCCAGCGGTCTTATCCTGTCAGAATGTTATAGGCCACATTAGTCCATTGTTTTAATGTTCTGATTGATTTGATTTGTGGAGAGGTTCAGCAGGCTCAACTTGAGATCATCTGTCTGAGAGCATTACATTGACAGTGTATGTGTGTGTGTGTGTGTGTGTGTGTGTGTGTGTGTGTGTGTGTGTGTGTCGTGTGTGTGTGTGTGTGTGTGTGTGTGTGTGTGTGTGTGTGTTTGTGTAGTTCTGTGTACATGTAATGCAGAAGGACAACATCCGTAAGCATGACATTATAAATATGCTTCTTGGAACTAACAGGAGAAACTCAGACACAATCTGCCGTTACGGCTTAGTGGTGTGTGTGTGTGTGTGTGTGTGTGTGTGTGTGGTGTGTGTGTGTGTGTGTGTGTGTGTGTTGTGTGTGTGTGTGTGTGTGTGTGTGTGTGTGTGTGTGTGTGTGTGTGTGTGTGTGTGTGTGTGTGTGTGTGTGTGTGTGTGTGTGTAGATGCCAGTTCCCATTCTACTCTAAACTGCCCTTTATGTCACAGCCTGTTTCTCTGCCCTCTGCACTGAAAGGAAGGCTGTGTGTGTGTCTCTGTGTGTCTTGTGTGTCTCTGTGTGTGTGTATAGTGTACTCTATTATGACCTGTGTCATATTGAGGTTATACAGGAAGTGTTGACTTATTGACTTGTTGACTTACTCTATTTTCTTTTCTGTCTCGCTCTCTCTCTTCTCTATCTATCTCTCTCTCTCTCTCTCTCTCTCTCTTTCTCTCTGTCTCTCTCTCTCTCTCTCTCTGTCTCTCTCTCTCTCTCTCTCTCTCTCTCTCTTGTCCACATAGTCACTAAAAACATCCCCCCTTTTTCTGGAGGAGAGAGAAGGGGAGAGAGGGAGAGAGAGAAGGGAGAGAGAAGGAGAGAGGAAGGAAGAGAGAGAGAGAGAAGGAGAGAGAAGGGGAGAGACAAGGGGAGAGAAGGAGAGAGAGAACGGGAGAGAGGGGAGAGGAGGAAGAGGAGAGAGAAGGAGAGAGAGAAGGGGAGAGAGGGGGAGAGAGCCCAAGCTCTACCGTTGTGTCTAACCTATAGAAAGCAGTCTGGTCTCATTAAAGTGGAGCTGTGGTCTATCAAATCAATGGTTACATCATCAACAGCTGGGTGTGTGTTTGTGTGTATGTATCTATGTGTGTGTGTGTGTGTGTGTGTGTGTGTGTGTGTGTGTGTAGGTATCTGTGTGTGTGTGTGTGTCTCTAGGGCAGGGTGATTTGTGTTGTCTGGGCGTTATCCAGGGGATAAACTTGGCAGACAACGAGAGAACCCCAACTCCATGCCAGAACACACACAAACACACACACACTTACCAAAACACACACACACTGTTCCGTTGCTGATCCCATAGGATAGATACACCCATATGGTTTATTACTAGGACCTGGAGACGTGTGTGTGTGTTTTCAATTGTGTGCACAGTGAGCTACAAAACTATTGGGTGAGTGACACATTTTGTTGTTGTTTTGGCTCTGTAGTCCAGCACTTTAGATTTGAAACGACACAACGACTATGAGGTTAAAGTGCAGACTGTCAGCTTTAATCTGAGGCTATTTTCATCCATATCGGGTGAATTGTTTAGAAATTACAGCACTTTTTGTACATAGTCCCATTTTAGGGGACCAAAAGTACTGGGACAAATTCACTTATATGTTTATTAAAGTAGTCAAAAGTTTAGTATTTGGTCCCATATTCCTAGCACACACTGATTACATCAAGCTTGTGATTCTACAAACGTGTTGGATGCATTTGCTGTTTGTTTTGGTTGTGTTTCGGATTATTTTGTGCCCAATAGGAATGAATGGTAAATAATGTGTAGCCATTTTGGAGTCACTTTTATTGTAAATAAGAATAGAATGTTTCTAAACATTTCAAGTGGATGCTACCATGTTTACGGATAGTCCTGGATGAATCATGAATAACCATGAGTGAAAGTTAGATGCACAAATATCATACTCCCAAGACATGCTAACCTCTCACCATTACAATAACAGGGTAGGTTAGTAATACTGTGTATGTGTGTGTGTGTGTGTTCACTCAAAAAGCAGTGTAAACCATGATGTTTCTTTGTTAGAGCATCAGTCAATGAGCGTCTGTCTGTCTGTCTGTCTGTCTGTCTGTCTGTCTGTCCGTCCGTCCGTCCGTCCGTCCGCTGGCCGCCGCCCACCCGTCCGTCCGTCCGTCGTGTCTGGTCGCTAAGACACTAGCTGTTGTGTGTTGTGTGTGTAAACAAACATCGCTGGAGTTTGTTTATGGGTTTGGTGTTAATACTGAAAAAAACTAAAAAACTCACACACCACAGAGATAGAGTATGTGTGTTTACAAACAGTGACGTGAAGAAGAGTCATTCAGGAAGTAGCAATAGTCTGCTGAAAAACAGCAACCTGAGGCTCGACCAGTGTGTGGTGTGTCGTGTGTGTGTGTGTGTGTGTGTGTGTGTGTGTGTGTGTGTGTGTGTGTGTGTGTGTGTGTGTGTGTGCTGTGTGATGTGTGTGTGTGTGTGTGACAGCATGTTGTTTGTCCATAAAGCTCCTTACTGGTTGTTTTTCACAGATGTTCATTGTAAAAGGTTTAAACACGGTTTCCATGCTATTTCAATGAACCATAAACAATTAATGAACATGCACCTGTGGAACGGTCGTTAAGACACTAACAGCTTACAGACGCGTGTAGGCGAATTAAGGTCACAGTTATAAAACTTAGGACATAAAGAGGCCTTTCTACTGACTCTACAAAACACCAAAAGAAAGATGCCCAGGGTCCCTGCTCATCTGCATGAACATGCCTTAGGCATGCTGCAAGGAGGCATGAGGACTGCAGATGTGGCCAGGGCAATAAATTGCAATGTTCCGTACTGTGAGACGCCAAAGACAGCGCCTACAGGGAGACAGGAACGGACAGCTGATCATCCTCGAGGATCGGTACATCCGAACATCACACCTGCGGGACAGGTACAGGATGGAAACAACAACTGGCGAGTTACACCAGGAATGCACAATCCCATCCATCAGTGCTCAGACTGAGTCCGCAATAGGCTGAAGAGAGAGGCTGGACTGAGGGCTTGTAGGCCTGTTGTAAGGCAGGTCCTCACCAGACATCACCGGCAACAACGTCGCCTATGGCCACAAACCCAGCGTCGCTGGACCAGACAGGAACTGGCAAAAGTGCTCTTCACTGACGAGTCGCGGTTTTGTCTCACCAGGTGATGGTCCGGATTGCGTTTATCGTTGAAGGATATGAGCGTTACACCAAGGCCTATACTCTGAAGCGGATCGATTTTGGAGGTGGAGGGTCCGTGCATGGTCTGGGGGTGGTCTGTGTGCACAGCATCATCGGATTGAGCTTGTTGTCATTGCAGGCACTCAACGCTGTGCGTTACAGGGAAGACATCTCCTCCCTCATGTGGTACCCCTTCCTGCAGGCTCATCCTGGACATGACCTCCAGCATGACAATGCCACCAGCCATACGTGCTCGTTCTGTGCGTGATATCCTGCAAGACAGAATGTCAGTTGTTCTGCTATGGCCAGCAAAGAGCCCGGATCTCAATCCCATTAAGCACGTCTGGGACCTGTTGTGATCGGAGGGCTAGGGTTAGGGCCATTCCTCACAGAAATGTCCGGGAACTTGCAGGTGCCTTGGTGCAAGAGTGGGGTAACATCTCACAGCAAGAACTGGCAATCTGGTGCAGTCCATGAGGAGGAGATGCCACTTGCAGTACTTAATGCAGCTGGTGGCCACACCAGATACTGACTGTTACTTTTGATTTTTGACCCCCCTTTGTTCAGGGACACATTATTCATTTCTGTTAGTCCACATGTCTGTGGAACTTGTTCAGTTTATGTCTCAGTCCCCGTTTGCTGAAAATAACGCAGTTGACAGTGAGAGAACGTTTCTTTTTTTTGCTGAGTTTAGTATGCTTACTTACTTCTAGTGTTCTTCTTAGTTTCTATTTCTCGTGTTCTACTTGACTGTTTAACTTCTGTTTCTGCTATATGTACTACTATATTGATTACTGGCATTTTGGAAAGAGCAAGCAGAAAGACATTACACTGTACTAGTGCACGTGACAGTAAAACCTGAAACTGAAACCGAGAGAGAGAAGATGAAGAGAGAGAAGAGAAGGGGATGAGACGAGAGAGAGGTGTGAGAGAGGAGAGGAAGGGAGCGAGAGAGAGAAGATGAAGAGGAGGAGAGAAGGGGAGTAGAGAGAGAAGATGGAAGAGGAGGAGAGAAGGAGAGCGAAGAGAGAAGATGGGAGGAAAGGAGAGAATGGGAGCGAGAAGACGAAATGAGATAGAGGAGAGGAAGGGGAGCGAGAGGAGAGATGGAAGAAGGAGAGAGAAGGGGAGCGAGAGGGAAATGGAGGAGAGAGAGGAGAAGGGGAGCGAGAGAGAGAAGTGGAAGAGAGAGGAGAGAACGGGAGGTGAGAGAGAGAGACTGAGAGAGAGGAGAGAAGGGGAGTGAGAGAGAGAATATGGAGAGAGAGAGAGAAAGGGGGGCGAGAGGAGAAGATGGAAGAGAGAGGAGAGAAGGGGAGTGAGAGAGAGAATATGGAAGGAGAGGAGAGAGGGGAGCGACGAGGATGAGAAGATGGAAGAAGAAGGAGAGAGAGGAGTGAGAGAAGAGAATATCGGGAAGAGAGAGGCAGAGAAGGGGACCGAGAGAGAAAGATGGAGGAGAGGAGGAGAGAATGGGAGAGAGAGAGAGAGATGGGAAAGATAGAGGAAGAAAGGGAGCGAGAGAGAGAAGATGGAAGAAGAGGAGAGAAGGGAGGAGAGACGAAAATATGGAAGAGAGAGGAGACAGAAGGCGAGGCTGAGAGAGAGAAGATGGAAGAGAGAGAGAGAAGGGAGTGAGAAGAGAGAATATGGAGAGAGGAGAGAAGGGGAGCGAAGAGAGAAGAAGGAGAGAGGAGAGAAGGGGAGAGAGAGAGAGAAGATGGAAGAGAGAGGAGAGAAGGGGAGAGAGAGAGAGAAGATGGAAGAGAGAGGAGAGAAGGGGAGCGAGAGAGAGAGCCAGACAGAGACGAGACAAACTGTCACTCTGGCATGTCTCAGGAGCCATTATTGTTGCCATGCAACATTAATTCAGCCCTGTATGAACTAATATCCATTCAGCTCAATTTGTGGGACTGTCCTCACTTTAAATAGTGTTTAACCACTGAACTGAATACAGGGAGTTCATTGGCCAGCTCCGCCTAGTTACTCAACTCACTTCATAGGCTAGTGTATGGGTGTGTGTTCAGTTTATGAGGAGCGTGTGTGTGTGTGCGTGCTTGCGTGCGCGTGTGTGTGTGTAATATGGGAGGGTAGCAGCTCTGAGGAATGTGTTCTCTCCCCCACTGTTCCACTGAGACTCCAACAAAACAGAGAGAGAGAGAGAGAGCGAGAGAGAGAGAGAGTGAGAGAGAGTGGGAGAGAGGCCCAGCACTACATAATGGTTATATCTGAGGTGCCCATTTCTTATCTGGATTGGCGGCGTTGAGTTCATTTATGAGGCGCTCAAAACTGATGTTGAACCAGTCAAAAACAAAACACGTGGACGTGGTGGAGAGAAACAGGGAAACATCTGATCATGGATTAAAGACATGACACCAGCCAGGGACATCAGAGTTCAATGGGACAGCTTTGGGGACATCAGAGTTCAATGGGACAGCTTTGGGGAAATCAGAGTGCAATGGGACAGCTTTGGGGAAATCAGAGTGCAATGGGACAGCTTTGGGGAAATCAGAGTTCAGTGGGACAGCTTTGGGGAAATCAGAGTTCAATGGGACAGCCTTGGGGAAATCAGAGTTCAGTGGGACAGCTTTGGGGAAATCAGAGTTCAATGGGACAGCAAGAGGAGAGAAAATATAGCGTGTCAAATCATTTAGACAGTCACCCTGCTAGCAAATTATTTTTCTGCTGTGTGTGTGTGGGTTGGGGTGTGTGTGTGTGCGTGCGTGGGAGTGTTGTCAGCTCTCCAGCTATCCTTCCAGATGACAGTATAATGAGGGACCCTTATCCTTTATCATCAAAGAGTACAAAAACCGCATGTGTACATCCTGACACCACCACGCGCACACAACACGCGCACACACACACAAAACATTTACGACACGTGGTTCCCGATCAAAAAGAGCGGAAAGAAAGCTACAGAGCGCAGAGAAGAGAAGAAAATGACGGTGAAAGTATAACGTATGAATGCAGGCCGACGGGCTCGTGATGATCTTTATCGTGGTTGCTAGGGATGCGGGGGGGGAATGTAATATTTACATATCGCAATTAATGTATTTTGGACGATATTATATTGATACTTTACTCAAAGTTTCGATTAGTATAATATATACTGCTACTTATATACTAAAAAAAACATTGCTAGGCAGTGTTAGCTAGAGTTAGTCAGCTGCCCTGCGCCAAAAAACTCTGGAATTTTTCATCTATAGCTTGTTCTTAATCTCTTCTTAAATAGTAACTTTTATTTCCATGATGCTTGAAAATATATTTTTCATGCTCTCTGGTCCTCTGCAGCAGACATGTGGTGAGAAAACAGTTTGGAACATCAAAGTCGCAATAAAACCCCAGTACGAACGGCAATACATATCGTATCGGCCACCTAGTAAGTATGGTGTAGTATTCGTATAGTAAGGTCCTTGCCCAAGTGGTTCAATCTCAATGGAGTTTGTTACGTTGACGTCAGACGGAGGTGACGCATATCACTATCCATGACAATGTTCCTCCATTTTACAGAGAAACGTTCGATGAGTTGAATTTTGACGGGCCGCGCGGATACGTAACCATCCGTATTAGCAATACCCACACCCACGCATTTACGTCACACCCCACACGCCCGGTCCAAGGACAACATTTATCCATTCTAAGTTGTGTCTGTTTCCATGATCCGTCCTGGATCCCCCTAGGGTGAAGAAGGAGAGGTGACTTGGAGATGGCTACAGTTCTCACATGTTTATATCATCGTGGTATTAAGAGTCTGTTAGCGGAGCAGAAGTACTAATAAAGGCATTGGTCTGTTAAAACACCAACATACATGTCCTTGCAATTTCCAAGGCTGTCCATGAATGCTGATTTCCCAGGCTGTCCACTGAAACTCTGAGTATCCAAGCTGTCCCATTGAACTCTTGATTCCTCCAAGGGCTGTCCCATTGAACTCTGATTCCAGTTCCCGAAGGATTCCCAGTGTCATTGAACTCTGATTCCCGAACGTGCTGCTCTGTCCCAAGTTCTTGAAACTCTGATTTCCCCAAGCT
>NW_019944415.1:0-2630 GCF_002910315.2 Salvelinus sp. IW2-2015 | reverse complement strand
TCACGCGGTGCACTACTGCTCCGGGTCATGTGGGGCGCTGTCCCAGGGACTGGACTGTACTGTTGCCCATCGCAGCACCTGCTCCGAGCTGCTGACCGCCCCMTCACACACACACGCTCACACACACCCCGACCCCTCACACACATTCACACACAACCTGACCCGAAACGCTAACTCTCCTCACCAAATCCCCAACRGCTSTAAAYTTAGTATSACYAGCTSTAACGGGWGYWKTGGTGTYCCTAATGATCCTAACAGTGTGTATGGTGTGGTGGGTGAGGACAGTCCTCCATGGCGAGGTAAGAAGGCCAACATTACCACCACTACTACCAGTCCTGACCGGCCTCTCCAGAGCTCTGCCAGTCTGAAGGACATCACAGGAGAAGCCATCAACCTGGCCAGTGGCAAACTCAAAGAGTTCTCCTTCGAGAAGCTCCGCCTCTCCACCAGCCATGTGACCTTCAGGAAAGGTCGCAAGGTCAGGCCGGACTCCTACAGCCGTCGGTCCACGGACCTCGACATCGTCTACGGACACTTCACTGGGAACGTCGGAGGAACGGGGAATGGGACAATTACCGGAAATGGAAACGCCAATGATGAGAACCTGCCTCCTTTCAGCGACACCATCAAGGTGCTCAAAGGCCTATCGCCTGCTAGCATCACCGCCGGGGGTGGGTCTCTATCCACAACCAGCCTATCCAGTGTCTCCAGGGCCGGGGGCGGGTCCACCAGTAGCCTATCCAGCGCCTGCTCTGGTTCCTTGGAGGCGGGGCTAAACACAGTGGCGTCTCTCTACCTCAGCTCATTAGCCGACGAGTCCCTCATCGCCCGGTTACTGGAGAAGACCCGTGCAGGGGAGGAGGGAGGAGTGGGAGGAGCAGGGGGGGAAGACATACGGGCCTGTCTGGACATTCTGGTCAAGTGTTCAGAGGACTTGAAGAAATGTACTGACATCATCAAGCAGTGTATCAGTCGGAAGAGTCCCGGGGGAGGGGAAGATGGGGGAGCCAGTCCAGAGAGCATCTACAGAGCTGTGATGACCAGACTGAGCTCCTATCTGAGGAAACTGCCTCTAGAGCTGGAGGGGGCTGGGTTAGGGTTAGGGTCAGGGGCAGGAGGTCAAGGGTCAGGGATTGGAGGTAATAGCGAGTTGGCCGAGCTGGTTAGTAGTCTTCAAATGCTGCAGCAAGCTGCTGTCCCCTTCTCACCCATATTTGGGAATGATCAACCGCCACGGTATGAGGACGTTGTTCAGAACCCTCCCTTACCCAAGAGCAGGGATCTACTGCCACCCTCATCACTCGCTCCAGACTCCTCTCTCCCTTTGTCCACTACGCCTGAGACAGCAGGGAGGCATAAGGTTCAGACCAACGGGCTGCAGCACACGCACACTCTGTCACACACACACTCTCCCTCACTGCATACACACACGTTGTTTATTTCTACCCCYCMATCCCAGGCACACACACCTTCATCACAAACGCACACTCCGTCAGCRYGCACACACACTCCGTCCATCTCCCCCATGGAGGCTCTCTTTATTGAGGAGGATGYAGACCTGGGAAGGGGKCTGAACAGGGCTTCCAGACACACACACTCACACACACCGACCAGAAGCCTCACACACACTCACAGTCGGAACGGGACAGCTTTTAGTCCACACACACCCCCCAGCTCCGCGCACACACACCTCAGCCCCAATCTGTCACACGTACACGTTACACACACACTCCAGTCTGCCGGTGAAGACCTCACCYGCCCCCCAACCTCCGAACACACCCCTCCTGTCACTCATAGAGACGACGACATCGACACACTTCTGATGGACTTGGAGTGTCTGTCGCAGAGCATGGGTCGGGAGAGAGACAGAATCAGAGAGGGAGAGAGAGAAAGMGAGACGGAGCCCCCTCTCCCCGTTAAGACCAGACAGAGGGGGACAGGACAGGGGAACACCTCCCCACAAACCCAACCCTCTCTCCAGACACAAACCCAAATCAACCCCCAGGCTCAAAGGCCTGTTCCTGTTAGCCACCTAACCGCTAACGCCCAGGCCACTAGGTCGACCCCCAGCTCGCCTGCTCCTCTCCCCCAGGCAGAGGGCAGCGTGGTGGGGCTGGGAGATGAGGAGGACAGGACCCTGCTGCTGAGGATCCTGGAGAGCATTGAGAGCTTTGCCCAGGAGCTGGTGGACTCTGGGGGTAGTCCTGGGAACACTGGGAAGACTGGGTCTCAGAGCAAAGAGAAGGAGGTGATGAGACTCCTACAGGACACTCTGGCTACTGCAGCCAAGACTGACACTATGACGCAGGCCAAACTACCTGGATCTCCACCAGCTGGGCAAGGTGACTGTCCGTGTCTATCCATTCATATTTACGGTATTGTGTATATGTTGCACGATTCTTCTTTCTATGTACGTATGTGAACTGAACTGTGCCTTTACCTACAGATGGACCTGTATCCACGCCTGTACATGTGGCTGCCTCCACACCAACACCTGCACCCAGACCTACATCTGGTGCTGTATCCACACCTGCACCCAGACCTACATCTGGTGCTGTATCCACACCTGCACCCAGACCTACATCTGGTGCTGTGTCCACACCTGCACCCAGACCTACATCTGGTGCTGT
>NW_019944414.1:32808-73832 GCF_002910315.2 Salvelinus sp. IW2-2015 | reverse complement strand
GAGAGAGAGTATACAAGTAGAGATCAGTACACAAAGTTCGAGATAATATCTCTCTTGTAGATCCAAGAGAATACTATTAAAGGATAACAGTTATAGTATCTCTATACTGTAATTGAGAGCATGAAACAACGGGTATAGGGTTAGATTCAAGTCATATTTCAGAAGCAAGAATAGCATACGCTCAGCTTGTCTTTATTGTAAGGCAAACACACTGATCTGTCTGTGCCATATGGCTGTGGACTCCACTAGTTCATTTAGCAGACAAGATCACCACCCCCTAATGTTCTGAAAATGGAGAAAACAGGAAAACACAGGTTAGTACACCAACACACAATTTGCAACACAACTACTGTTCTGAAATGGTAGCAACAGGAAACACGGTTAGTACACACACACACAACAACCCTACTGTTCTCGAATGGAGACAAAGGAACACACAGGTTTAGTAACACCACACACACACACACACAACACCCTACTAGTTATGACTGGAGACAACAGGAACCAGGTATACACACAGGCACACTACTGTTCTGAATGGAGACAACAGGAACACACAGGTTAGTACACCACAACACACCACAACCACACACAACCTAACCTTCGTTTGAATGGAGACAACAGGAACCACGAGGTAGTAACACACACACAACACACACACACACCTACTGTTGTGAAGTGGAACAACAGGAACACACAGGTTAGTACACACAACACATCAACACACACACACACAGTGGAGCACACACACACACACACAACGAACCACACCACACACACACAACCCTACTGTTTCTGATATGGAGACAACAGGAAACACATGGTAAGTACACACACACACCCACAACACACACACACACACCCTCATGTTTCTGAATGGAGACAACAGGAACACACAGGTTAGTACACACACACACACACCACACAGACACCACACACCTGCTTTCTGTTAGTCCCTGGCAGACGTCTGCCGTAGTGTTGAAGTGGAAAACAGTTTTCTGTAGTCCTCGGTGCTAGTGTTGAGTGGAACAGTTTTCTGTTTTAGTCCTCGGCTGCCTAGTGTTGAAGTGGAACAGTTTCTCTGTAGTCCTCGGCTGCTAGTGTTTGAAGTGGAACAGTTTTCTTTGTTAGTCTCGGCTGCTGAGTGTTTGGAGTGGAACAGTTTTCTGAAGTCCCTACGGCTGCCTAGTGTTGAAGTGGTAACAGTTTTCTCTGTAGTCCTGCGCTGCCTAGTGGTTGAAGTGGAACAGTTTCTCTGAAGTCCCTCGGCCTGGCTAGATGTTTGAAGTGGAACAGTTTCTCTGAAGTCCTGGCTGCCTAGTGGTTGACAGTGGAAAGTTTCTCTGTAGTCCCTCGGCTGCTAGTGTTTGAAGTGGAACAGTTTCTCTGTAGTCTCGGCTGCTAGTGTTGAAGTGGAAAGTTTCTCTGTAGTTCTCGCTGCCTAGCTGTTTTTAAGTGGACAGTTTCTTGTAGTCTCGGCTGCCTAGTGTTGAAGTGGAACAGTTTCTTTGTAGTCCTCGGCCGCCTAGTGTTGAAGTGAACAGTTTCTCTGAAGTCCTCGGCTGCCTAGTGTTGAAGTGGAACAGTTTTCTAAGTGTAGTCCTCGGCTGGCCTAGTGGTTTGAAGTGGAACAGTTTCTTGAAGTCCTCGGCTGCCTAGGTGTTGAAGTGGAACAGTTTTCTCTGAAGTCCCTCGGCTGCCTTAGTGGTTGAAGTGGAACAGTTTCTTCTCTGTAGTCCCCTTCCCGCTGCCTAGTGTTGAAGTGGACAGTTTTCTGTAGTCCCTCGGCTGCCTAGTGTTGAAGTGGAACAGTTTCTCTGTAGTCCTCGTTGCCTAGTCGGGTTGAAAGTGGAACGTTTCGTCTGTAGTCACTCGCTTTGCCTAGTGTTGAAGTGGAACAGTTTCTCTGTAGTCTCGGTGCTGCCTAGTGTTGAAGTGGAACAGTTTTTGTAGTCCCCGTGGCTGGCTAGTGTTGAAGTGAACCGTTCTCTGTAGTACCTTCGGTCTGCCCAGTGTTGAAGTGGAACAGTTTCTCTGTAGTCGCTCGGCCGCTAGTGTTTGAACGTGGAACAGTTTTCTCTGTAGTGCCTCGGTCTGCCTATGTTTGAAGTGGAGACGTTTCTCTGTAGTCCCTCGTGCTAGTGTTGAGTGGACAGTTTCTCTGTAGTCCTGGCTGCCTAGTAGTTGAAGTGGAACAGTTTCTCTGTAGTCTCGGCTGCATAGTGTTGAGTGGCAAGGTTATCTGTAGTCTCGGCTGCTAGTGTTTGAAGTGGACAGTTTCTCTGTAGCCCTCGGCTGCCTAGTGTTGAAGTGGAACAGTTTCTCTGTAGTCCCTCGCTGCCTAGTGTGGTGGACAGTTTCTCTGTAGTCCTCGTGCTAGTGGTGAGTGGAACGTTTTCTCTGTAGTCTCGGCTGCTAGTGTTGAAGTGGAAGCCGTTTCTCTGTAGTCCCTCCGGTGCCTAGTGTTGAAGTGGGAACCGTTTCTCTGTGTCCTCGGCTGCCTAGTGTTGAAGTGGAACCGTTTTCTGTAAGTCCTCGGCCTGCTAGTGTTGAAGTGGAACAGTTTCTCTTAGTCCCTCGGGCTGCCTGAGTGTTTGACACGCTGGACGTTTTCTGCTGTAGTCCCGGGCTGCTAGTTGTTGAAGTGGAACAGTTCTCTGTAGTCCCTCGGCTGCTAGTGTTGAAGTGGATCAGTTTTCTCTGAGTCCCTCGGCTGCCTAGTGTTGAAGTGGAACAGTTTCTCTGAGTCCTCGCTGCTAGTGTTGAGTGGAACAGTTTCTCTGTAGTCCGGCTGCTAGTGTTGAAGTGGAACAGTTTTTCTCTGTCGCCTCGGCTGCCTAGTGTTGAAGGGAACAGTTTTCTCTGTAGTCAGTCGGCTGCCTAGTGTTGAAAGTGGAACAGTTTTCTCTGTAGTCTCGGCTGCCTAGTGTTTGAAGTGGAACAGTTTTTTCTCTGTAGTCTCGGCGCTAGTGTTGAAGTGAACAGTTTTCTTGTAGTCCTCGGTGCTATGTTGAAGGTGGACAGTTTTCTGTAAGTCCCTGGCTGCTAGTGTTGAAGTGGAACAGTTTCTTTGTACATTTGATGTTGTTAATGTTTGTTCGGTTTCTGACAGAGTAAAACTCACGGACGACTAGTAGAAGCTCAAAACTAAGTTTATTCACCACTGGGTCAAAAAAGACTGTTTACCAAGGACATACTTTATACCTCTCCTGTTAGGCGCAGTCAAACTCATTACACATCTAGACAGCCGTCTGTTGCTAGGCAGGACTTAGGTGGTGTAATACAGACCCGTTCTTGTCACTGACGCTGACTCGTCCCGTATTCCCTCCTACTCACGGTTGTCCGTCCTTATCGGGACTGAACCCCAGACTGTTGCCTTGACGCCTCTCCATAGGATCCATGAGATTTTAAACCGTGACACGTTCTGACAGAATGTTAACTTTCTCACTCAGTAACTTCCGTCGGCCTGGTTCTCATCACCTCCCTTGACCACAAATACATTTATTATACATGTAAGTCATCAATAGGTTCTAGTATGGTAAATGAATAAGTATATTCCAAGCTAGATTCTAACGTGTCTGGTCTCCCCTCACCCTCTCTCACCCTCCCTGTCTCTCTCTTCTCACCTCTCTCCCCCCACCCCATCTCTCTCACCCCTCCCCTGTCTCATCTCATTCACCTTTCTCTCTCCTCACCTCCCCTGTCTCTCTTTCTCACCTCTCTCCCCCCACCCATCTCTCTCACACCTCCCTGTCTCTCTCATCTCACCTCTCTCTCCCTCACCCCTCCCCTGTCTCTCTCTTCTCCTCTTCTCCTCCCTGTCTCTCTCATCTCACTCTCTCTCCTCACCCCTCCCCCTGCCTCTCTCACTCCCATCTCACTCTCTCCCTCTTTCCCTCCTCACCTCTATTCCTCCTCACTCTCCCTCTTTCTTCTCCCTCAATTTTCCCTTCTCCTCACCTCTTTCCCTTCCTCCTCACCTTCTTTCCTTCTCCTCTTCCTCCTTCCACTCTTTCCCTTCCTCTTCCTCACCTCTCCCCTCACCTCTCCTCCTTCCCTCCCTCACCTCTCCCCCTCTCCTCCCCCCTCCTCCAGGAGTTTCTGAAGACCATCGTATTGAGGACCAGAAGGACTCTAGATGATGACGTGTTCTTACCTCTTTACCCCAAGAAGTGAGTCACAAACACAGTTCTCTACTTTTGTCCCCTAATCCAGAGTTTCTGAGAATGTGACACGGTGATAAAGAGAAATACACTTATTCAATGTCTGAGACGCCATTGGATTGGTTAGAGGGAAGTGTGTTTTGTTGTCTTCCAGTGTGTTGGAGAATAAGAACGGTGGTCCATACCTCTTCTTCCAGAGACAGTTCTGGTCCTGTGTCAAGGTAAGGACTGACTGGTTACTAGAACCACAGCGAAGGGCTCTAATGGGACATCGTTTAATAACTTCTTGACGCTACGGATCCCGTTACCGGGATCATTTTCCTGAACGACCGCTAGAATTGCAGGGCGCCAAATGCATAAATATTACAAAAAATATTTATAATCATGGAATCACAAGTGAAATATACAATTCTGGCCCCTAGCGTCAAGAAGTTAACTAGTCGCACATTGCGACCCTTTGAGTTAGATTTTTTTGTTTTATTAGTTGCATCGGTACGAGCTGTACTTTCTACATGGTCACCTCACTTAAAAAAAACGTCCTATTTTCTAGGAGGTTAAAACTATGATTTGGTCAAACCGTAAAATACATTATCCTCCTAATTCCTCTAATGAAAGCGTCTCCCTGCCTATATCTGTTTCGCTGGGGCCTGCTGCCTTCTGTATACCACCCCATACCTTGTCACAACACAACTGATTGGCTCAAATGTATTAACTTCTCTGGGATATGTGGGACGCTATAACGTCCCACTTGGCCAAAAGCCAGTAAGAATGCAGAGCGCCAAATTCAAATAAATTACTATAAAAATCTAACTTTTATTAAATCACACATGAAAGACACCAACTTAAAGCTACACTTGTTGTGAATCCAGCTAACATGTCAGAATTCAAAAAGGCTTTTCGGCGAAAGCAAACGATGCTATTATCTGAGGATAGCAACAGAGTAAACAGAGAGAGAAGCATATTTCAACCCTGCAGGCGCGACACAAAATATTTTGATTTGTTTAACACTTTTTATGGTTACTACATGATTCCATATGTGTTATTTCTTCACTTTTATTCTACAATGTAGAAAATAGTAAATATAAAGAAAAACCCTGGAATGAGTAGATGTGTCCAAACTTTTGACCGGTACTGTATTTAAGTACAACATGCAACAATTTAAAAGATTTTACTGAGTTACAGTTCATAGAAGGAAATCAGTCAACTGAAATAAATTAGGCCCTAATCTATGGATTTCACATGACTGGGCAGACACACAGCCATGGGTGGGCTTTGGGAGGGCATAGGCCCCGCCCCTGGGGAGTCGGGCCCCGCCCCTGGGGAGTCGGGCCCCGCCCCTGGGGAGTCGGGCCCCGCCCCTGGGGAGCCGTTGGGAGCCGGGCCCCGCCAATCAGAATTAGTTTTTTCCCCCACAAAAGGGCTTTATTACAGACCCTATACTGACAGCTGTCTGGGTTCAGGGCAAAAAGGTTTCTTCGCCCTTCTGACAGTTGTTGAGTCTCGTCTCCTTTTGTGTGTCTCTAAAACTAAGAGCGTTGTATTTGGTCCAAATCATTCCCTCATTTCTGGACCTCAGCTGAATCTGGTAATGAATAGTGTGGCTGTTGAACAAGCTGAGGAGACTAAATTACTTGTCGTTACTTTTGTAAACTGTCATGGTCAAAACATATAGATTCAATGGTTGTAAAGATGGTCTGACCGTAATAAAGAGATGGTCTACTTTTTTAAATTCGTCTGCTTTTGCAACCGCTAATGGGGATCCTAATAAAATTACAAATATAGCCTCAAAACATAAAATACATATATATATATATTGCGTGACGACATGAAGAAAGAAATATATAGGATGATGTTAGAGGGAAGTGTGTTTTGTTGTCTTCCAGTTGGTCAGGCTGTAATTCACAGAAATATCAGCTTATCTTGGTTTTTATACATACTGTATTATAGATATGGACTCTTTCTCCCTCCCTCCCCCTCTAGTTGCTAGGTAACAGATATTGACTCCTCCTAGTTGCGAGGTAACAGATATTGACTCTCTCCCTTCTAGTTGCTAGGTAAGATATTGACTCTCCCTTCTAGTTGCTAGGTAAAAGATATTGACTCTCCCCTCTAGTTGCTAGGTAAAAGATATTGACTCTCCCCTCTAGTTGCTAGGTAACAGATATTGACTCTCCCCTCTAGTTGCTAGGTAACAGATATTGACTCTCCCCTCTAGTTGCCTAGGTAACAGATATTGACTCTCCCTCTAGTTGCAGGTAACAGATATGGACTCTTTCTCTCCCTCTAGTTGCTAGGTAACAATCCTCCAGTGAGTGGTGTATTGTCTGCTTCCACGGTGAGAGAGTTGGCTCTGGACTCCACCCTGAACAGATACATCCTGTCAGCCCTACAGAACGCTGAGGCTGGGGCAGCAGCGTACTGAAGAGTCAGAGGGTACGCACAACACCACACACACACACACAACACAACACACACACACACACACACCGTTCTGAGGAATCCTACCTCTACCATGTCATGTTTTAAGATTGACTTTAGTTCAACATGTTTCTGTTGGGCTGTCTGTGTTTCTGTTGGGCTGTGTCTGTGTGTGTGTGTGTGTGTGTGTGTGTGTCTGTCTGTTGGGCTGTGTGTCTGTTGGGCTGTGTGGCTGTCTGTGTTTCTGTTGGCCTGTCTGTCTGTGTGTGTGTGTCTGTCTGTTGGGCTGTGTGTCTCTGTCTGTGTCCGTTGGGCTGTGTGGCTGTCTGTCTGTGTGTGTGTCTGTGTGTCTAGGTGGTGGAGTGTTTCCCAGCCCAGTGGTTTGTAGGGTTGAAAGGTCAGCAGACACTGCCTCAGCTGGAGCCCTTCTGCCGTTACCTCACCCACCTGGCCTCCGCTCTGCTGAGAGGTTCTCTGGGGGGGTCCGACGTCGACAAGAGGAACGCCAAGTACGTTATTACCTGTTATAAAGGCTTTTAAAGAGGTTATAGACACATTATGGATGCTGTCTCCCTGCACCACTGCAGGGAGTTTCTAGATGTTTAATAGACTAGTTATAAACGTCTCTCTCGTTCTCTAGGGAGCAAATCAAGGAGGTGGTGAAGCTGTTAGCTCGTCTCAACGCTCTGGATCACCTCATCACCGTGGCAACGGAACACGGCATCAAGGACATCGCACCTCTACTGGACTCCAAGTGACGTCACCGCTGTGTGTGTGTGTGTGTGTGAGGTCATCTGAACCCTGTGTTGTTGGGTCAAACTGCAAGGTTTATCATAATGGACGTTAGTGTGTGTGTGTGAGAGCTGGAGGAGTGTGTGTGTGTGAGAGCTGGAGGAGTGTGTGTGTGTGTGAGCTGGAGGAGTGTGTGTGTGTGAGAGCTGGAGGAGTGTGTGTATATATTGTGAATATTGTACATGTGTGAAAATGTGTCGGGAGGACTAGGAGACTAAGAGCAGGTCTGTTGGATCAGGAGGACTACAGATCATCACACACTTCCTCATCTGGAACTGCTCTACGGAGGAATTCTGGGAGATGTAGTTTCTCTCCACAGTCCTCAGACTGGGACTATTGCTACTTTCTACGGCAGAACTGATTTAAACATGAACCGCCATCTTCCCTCGCCACCTGGGCTGAAACCTAACATGGTGTTTTGTCTCATAGCATGATCCCCCCCTCCCCTCTCTCTCTCCCGTCCTCCTCATGACGATCGGAGAAATCCGCACCAAGAAGAAGACTTTATTGTCCGATGTAGACGAATGTCCAACGGAAACTTGTCTTTTTTTATTTAAACTGTCAGATGTCCTCTCACCTGCTCTCTCTCTCTCTTGTGTTTCACCCTGTGCCATGACTTCTCTGCTTAGCTGATCCTAGATCAGCTTATTGGTTGTCGCCCTAATTTAAAAGGGTTGAATGTAACTGATCATAGATCAGTATCTAGACTCTACTTCATTCCGTTGACGTAGTGTCTCGCACACAAACCGTTCTCCATCACGACCCTCTGATTGGATGAGGATGTAGAGGGGGGGGGACGGGGGCTTTATATTTTAATTTAGCAGATTTTTGTGTTAATGTTTTGATTTGAATTGAATAAAAAGTAGCTGTGGAATAAGATGTGTTTCTGTAGCTGTGTGTACCAGACGTGTCTGAGAGGACGAATGCTGAGCGAGGGACAAGTCCCCTCCAGATATTGGGTGTTTTATTCACTACGATCTATAAGGGAAAACTGATCCTAGAGCAGCTTGATTTACATACAGCCTTCTGGGTTTTCATTGGTGCATTTGAGATGTCCTACTGTTCCGTGTCTGTCTAGTTCGCAGGCTTCATTTACACAGGCAGCACAATTCTGATCTTTTATTAAACCGTTATTGGCCTTTTGACCAATTAGATCCGCTCTGAGAAAGAGCATGTAGCCTAGTGGTTAGAGTGGAGCGGCGGCAGGTAGCCTAGTGGTTAGAGCGGAGGGGCGGCAGGGTAGCCTAGTGGTTAGAGAGGATGGGCGGCAGGGTAGCCTAGTGGTTAGAGAGGATGGGCGGCAGGGTAGCCTAGTGGTTAGCCTAGTGCCTCAATACATCTGATAATAAACACCAAGCTCTGTTCCGAACTATACAACTAGAGGTATGCTTGCTCTAGTCCCTCAACGGCACAGCTAGGAGAACTTAGAAAAGTACCTCATAGTCGAAGGCTCTTTTTTTGTGTCAAAGGGCATTGAAATGACTTAGGAACTGAACACTTTGGAGAGGTGTGTGGCCACTTGGAAAGAACAGATATCACATTTACATAAGTATTCAGACTCTTTACTCAGTACTTTGTTAAAGCACTTTTGGCAGCAATTACAGCCTCTAGTCTTCTTGGGTATGACGCTACAAGCTTGGCACACCTGTATTTGGGGAGTTTCTCCCATTCTTCTCTGCAGATCCTCTCAAGCTCTGTCAGGTTGGATGGGGAGTGATGCTGCACAGCTATTTTCAGGTCTCTCCAGAGATGTCCGATCGGGTTCAAGTCCGGGCTCTGGCTGGGCCACTCAAGGATATTCAGAGACTTCTCCCGAAGCCTCTCCTGCGTTGTCTTAGCTGTGTGCTTAGGGTCGTTGTCCTGTTGGAAGGTGAACCTTCACCCCAGTCTGAGGTCCTGAGTGCTCTGGAGTAGGTTTTCATCAAGGATTTCTGTACTTTGCTCCGTTCATCTTTGCCTTGATCCTGACTAGTCTCCCAGTCCCTGCTGCTGAAAAACATACCCACAGCATAATGCTGCCACCACCATGCTTCACCGTAGGGACGGTGCCAGGTTTCCTCCGCGCGTGATGCTTGGCATTCAGGCCAAAGAGTTGAATCTTGGTTTCATTGGACCAGAGAATCTTGTTTCTCATGGTCTGAGAGTCTTTAGGTGCCTTTCCAAGCGGGCTGTCATGAGCCTTTTACTGAGGAGTGGCTTCCATTTGACCACTCTACGATAAAGGCCTGCAGTGCTGCAGAGATGGTTGTCCTTCTGGCAGGTTCTCCCATCTTCACAGAGGAACTCTGGAGCTCTGTCAGAGTGACCATCTGGTCCTTGGTCATCGCCCTGACCAAGGCCCTTCTCCCCTGATTGCTCAGTTTGGCCAGATGGCCAGCTCTAGGAAGAGTCTTGGTGGTTCCAAACTTCTTCACTGTGTTCTTGGGGACCTTCAATGCTGCAGAAATGTTTTGGTACCCTTCCCCAGATCTGTGCCTCGACACAATCCTGTCTCGGAGCTCTACGGACAATTCCTTCGACCTCATGGCTTGGTTTTTGCTCTGACAACTGTGGGACCTTATATAGACAGGTGTGTACCTTTCCAAATCATGTCCAATCAATTGAATTTACCACAGGTGGACTCCAATCAAGTTGTAGAAACATCTCAAGGATGATCAATGGATACAGGATGTACCTGAGCTCAATTCCGAGTCTCATAGCAAAGGGTCTGAATACTTATGTAAATAAGTTATTTTCAGTTTTTTATTTTTAATACATATGCAAACATTTCTAAAAACCTGTTTTCACTTCATCATTACGGGGTATTGTTTGTAGTTATTTTAGAATACGTCTGTAACGTAACAAAATGTGGAAAAAGTCAAGGGGTCTGAATACTTTCCGAAGGCGCTGCATATACAAAAGTATGTGGACGCCCTTTCAAATTAGTGGATTCGGCTATTTCAGCCACACCCGTTGCTGACAGGTGTATAAAATCGAGCACACAGCCATGTAATCTCCATAGAAAAACAATTGGCAGTAGAATGGGTCTTACTGAAGAGCTCAGTGACTTTCACCGTGTCATGGGATGCCACATTTCCAACAAGTCAATTTGTCAAATTTCTACCCTGCTAGAGCTGCCCCGGTTAACTACAAGTGGAAACGTCTAGGAGCAACAACGGCTCAGCCGGGAAGTGGTAGGCCACACAAGCTCACAGAACAGGGCCGCCGAGTGTTGAAGCGTGTAAAAAAATAATCTCAAGTGGCGCAGCGTTCTAAGGCACTGCAGTGCTTGAGACGTCACTACAGATCCGGGTTCGATCCCGGGCTGTGTCGCAGCCGGCCGCGACCGGGAGACCCATGAGGCGACGCACAATTGGCTCAGTGTCAAACGGGTTAGGGGAGGGTTTATCAGGCAGGGATGTCCTTGTCCCATCGCGCTCTAGCGCCTCCTGTGGCGGGCCGGGCGCATGCACGCTGACACCACCGCCAGTTGTACAGTGTTTCCTCCGACACATTGGTGCGACTGGCTTTTGGGTTAAGCCTAGCAGTGTGTCAAGAAGCAGCGCGGCTTGGCAGGGTCGTGTTTCGGAGGCCTCTCCCGAGTCTGTACAGGAGTTGCAGCGATTGGACAAGACTATAACTACCAATTTGGATATCACAAAATTGGGGAGGAAAAGGGGTAAATTCATCTGTCCTCGGTTGCAACTACCGAGCTTCATGAAATGGGTTTCCACGACCGATCACAATGTCAAGCATCGGCTGAAGTGGTGTAAAGCTCGCTGCCATTGGATTGGAGCAGTGGAAATGCGTTCTCTGGAGTGATGAATCCCGCTTCACCATCTGGCAGTCCGACAGACTAATCTGGGTTTGGCGGATGCCAGGAGAACCCTACCTGCCACTACACATCCAAGTATATCTGATCAAATTATGAGTGACAAGCATTGTAATTTTGAATTCCGTAAAGTGAGTGTGGAAGAGGTCAAATTATTGTTGTCTATCAATAATGACAAGCCACCGGGTTCTGACAACTTGGAAGGAAAATTATTGAGGATAATAGCGGATGATATTGCCACTCCTATTTGCCACATCTTCAATTTAAGCCTACTAGAGAGCGTGTGCCCTCAGGCCTGGAGGGAAGCAAAAGTCATTCCGCTACCCAAGAATAGTAAAGCCCTTTACTGGCTCAAATAGCCGACCAATCAGCCTGTTACCAACCATTAGCAAAGTTTTGGAAAAATGGTGTTTGACCAGATACTATTTTACAGTAAACAAAATGACAACAGACTTATAGGGAAGGACATTCAACAAGCACAGCACTTACACAAATGACTGATGATTGGCTGAGAGAAATTGATGATAAAAAGATTGTGGTGGCTGTTTTGTTAGACGTCAGTGTGG
Organism: Salvelinus sp. IW2-2015; assembly: GCF_002910315.2. Lineage (NCBI taxonomy): Eukaryota > Metazoa > Chordata > Actinopteri > Salmoniformes > Salmonidae > Salvelinus > Salvelinus sp. IW2-2015. Next base: position 62,082 of record NW_019944414.1, on the reverse strand, counting down.
CTTTTGACACTATCGATCATCATATGCTGCTGGAAAAACGTATGTGTTATGGCTTTACACCCCCTGCTATAATGTGGATAAAGAGTTACCTGTCTAACAGAACACAGAGGGTGTTCTTTAATGGAAGCCTCGCCAACATAATCCAGGTAGAATCAGGAATTCCCCAGGGCAACTGTCTAGGCCCCTTACTTTTTCAATCTTTACTAACAACATTCCACTGGCTTTGAGTAAAGCCTGTGTGTCTATGTATGCGGATGACTCAACACTATACACATCAACTACCACAGCGACTGAAATGACTGCAACACTTAACAAAGAGCTACGGTTAGTTTCAGAATGGATGGCAGGGAATAAGTTAAATATTTCAAAAACTAAGTGTTGTATTTGGGGTAAATCATTCACTAAACACAAAACCTCAACTACATTTTGTAATAAATCATGTGGAAATTGAGCAAGTTGAGGTGACTAAACTGCTTGGACTAACCCTGGATTGTAAACTGTCATGGTCAAACCATATTGATGCAGTAGTAGCTAAGATGGGGAGATATCTGTCTATAATAAAGTGATGCTCTGCCTTCTTAACAGCACTATCAACAAGGCAGGTCCTACAGGCCCTAGTTTCTACCTTCTTAACAGCACTATCAACAAGGCAGGTCCTACAGGCCTTAGTTTTACCTTCTTAACAACACTATCAACAAGGCAGGCCCTACAGGCCCTAGTTTCTACCTTCTTAACAGCACTATCAACAAGGCAGGTCCTACAGGCCCTAGTTTCTACCTTCTTAACAACACTATCAACAAGGCAGGTCCTACAGGCCCTAGTTTTCTACCTTTCTTAACACACTTAATCAAACAAGGCAGGTCCTACAGGTCCTAGTTTTCTACCTTCTTAACAGCACTATCAACAAGGCAGGTCCTACAGGCCCTAGTTTCTACCTTCTTAACAGCACTATCAACAAGGCAGGTCCTACAGGTCCTAGTTTTGTCGCAGCTGGACTACTGGTCAGGTGTCATCAAGATGGACCTCTGAAAATTACAATTGGCTCAGAACAAGGCAGCGGAGAATGTGAATCAACACAAAGACACATGCATACAAACACACAATAACATACACGCTACACACACATGTACACATGTATTTTGTGTTATAGATATGTGGTAGTAGAGTAGAGGCCTGAGGGCACACTCTTAATATTTCGTGACATCTGTTGTGAATGTATTGTAATGTTTTTTTTTTAATTTGTATAACTGCCTTAATTTTGCCGGACCCCAGGAAGAGTAGCTAATGGGGATCCATAATACATGCAAATACCCTCCCCAATGCATAGTGCCAACTGTAAAGTTTGGTGGACGAGAAATAATGGTCTGGGGATGTTTTTCATGGTTCGGGCTAGGCCCCTTAGTTCCAGTGAAGGGAAATCTTTACGCTACAACATACAATGACATTCTAGATGATTCTGTGCTTCCAACTTTGTGGCAACGGTTTGGGGAATGCTCTTTCCTGTTTCAGCATGACAATGCTCCCGTGCACAAAGTGAGGTCTATACAGAAATGGTTTGTTGAGATTGGTGTGGAAGAACCTCTACTGGCCTGCACAGAGCCCTGACCTCAACCCCATCGAACACCTTTGGGATGAATTTGAATGCCGACTGCGAGCCAGGCCTAATCGCCCAACATCAGTGCCCGACCTCACTAATGCTCTTGTGGCTGAATGGAAGTAAGTCCCCACAGCAATGTTCCAACATCTAGTGGAAAGCCTTCCCAGAAGAGTGGAGGCTGTTATAGCAGCAAAGGGGGGAACCAACTCCATATTAATGCCCATGATTTTGGAATTACATGTTGGACGAGTTTCAATCACTCGGACCAGAGTTCTGAGATGAGGGTTTTATCTATAGCAGCAAGGGACATTTTCAATTTTCACATTCTCCAACTGTAATAATCCGACCTCACTAATGCTGTTCCATCATCTAGTGGAAAGCCTTCCCAGAAGAGTGGAGGCTGTTATAGCAGCAATGTTCCAACATCTAGTGGAAAGCCTTCCCAGAAGAGTGGAGGCTGTTATAGCAGAATTTCCAACATCTAGGGAAAGCCTTCCCAGAAGAGTGGAGGCTGTATAGCAGCAATGTTCCAACATCTAGTGGAAGCCGTTCCAGAAGAGTGAGGCTGTTATAGCAGCAATGTTCCAACATTAGTGGAAAGCCTTCCCAGAAGAGTGGAGGCTGTTATAGCAGCAATGTTCCAACATCTAGTGGAAAGCCTTCCCAGAAGAGTGGAGGCTTTATAGTAGCAAATGTTCCAACATCTAGTGGAAAGCCTTCCCAGAAGAGTGGAGGCTGTTATAGCAGCAATGTTCCAACATCTAGTGGAAAGCCTTCCAGAAGAGTGGAGGCTGTTATAGCAGCAATGTTCCAACATCTAGTGAAAGCCTTCCCAGAAGAGTGGAGGCTGTTATAGCAGCAATGTTCCAACATCTAGTGAAAGCCTTCCCAGAAAGATGGAGGCTGTTATAGCAGCAATTTCCAACATCTAGTGGAAAGCCTTCCCAGAAGAGTGGAGGCTGTTATAGCAGCAATGTTCCAACATCTAGTGGAAAGCCTTCCAGAAGAGGGAGGCTGTTATAGCAGCAATGTCCAACATCTAGTGGAAAGCCTCCAGAAGAGTGGAGGCTGTTATAGAGCAATGTTCCAACATCTAGTGGAAGAGCCTTCCCAGAAGAGTGGGAGCTGTTTATAGCAGCAATGTTCCAACATCTAGTGGAAAGCCTTCCCAGAAGAGTGGAGGCTTATAGCAGCAATGTTCCAACATCTATGGAAAGCCTTCCCAGAAGAGTGGAGCTGTTAATAGCAGCAATGTCCAACATCTAGTAAAACCTTCCCAGAAGAGTGAGGCTGTTATAGCAGCAATGTTCCAACATCTAGTGAAAGCCTTCCAGAAGAGTGAGGGCTGTATAGCAGCAATGTTCCAACATCTAGTGGAAAGCCTTCCCAAAGAGTGGAGGCTGTTATAGCAGCAATGTTCCAACATCTAGTGAAAGCCTTCCCAGAAGAGTGGAGCTGTTATAGCAGCAATTTCCAACATCTAGTGGAAGCCTTCCCAGAGAGAGTGGAGGCTGTTATAGCAGCAATGTTCCAACATCTAGTGGAAAGCCTTCCAGAAGAGTGGAGGCTGTTTAGAGTAGCAATGTTCCAACATCTAGTGGAAAGCCTTCCCAGAAGAGTGGAGGCTGTTATAGCAGCAAAGGGAACCAACTCCATATTAATGCCATGATTTTGGAATTACATGTTGACGACAGGTGTCCACATACACTTGTAAATTTTTCAAGGTATTGTTAAATAAATGTTAATAAATGTGACCCTAATTCAGAGTGGAAGAGGTAACATTTCCCCATCTCCACCAACCAGGCCTGTCTTCATGCTGCACCAACCAGGCTGTCCCTGTCACTCCCATGCTCCACCAACCAGGCTGCCCATGCTCCACCAACCAGGCCTGTCCATGCTCACCAACCAGCCTGTCCCCATGCTCCACCAACCAGGCCTGTCCCATGCTCCACCAACCAGGGCCTGTCCCCATGCTCCACCAACCAGGGCCTGTCCCCATGCTCCACCAACCAGGGCCTGTCCCCATGCTCCACCAACCAGGCCCGTCCCCATGCTCCACCAACCAGGGCCTGTCTTCATGCTCACCAACCAGGCCTTCCCCATGCTCCACCAACCAGGGCCTGTCCCATGCTCCACCAACCAGGGCCTGTCCATGCTCCACCAACCATGCCTGTCTTCATGCTCCACCAACCAGGCCTGTCCCCATGCCCACCAACCAGGCCTGTCTTCATGCTCCACCAACCAGGGCCTGTCTTCATGCTCCACCAACCAGGCCTGTCCCATGCTCCACCAACCAGGCCTGTCCCCATGCTCCACCAACCAGGGCCTGTCCCCATCTCCACCAACCAGGGCCTGTCCCCATGCTCCACCAACCAGGCCTTCCCCATGCCCACCAACCAGGGCCTGTCTTCATGCTGCACCAAACCAGGGCCTGTCCCCATGCTCCACCAACCAGGGCCTTTCCCCATGCTCCACCAACCAGGGCCTGTCTTCATGCTCCACCAACCATGGCCTTCTTCATGCTCCACCAACCAGGGGCCTGTCCCCATGCTCCACCAACCAGGGCCTGTCTTCATGCTCACCAACCAGGCCTGTCCTCATGCTCCACCAACCAGGCCTGTCCATGCTCACCAACCAGGCCTTCCCCATGCTCCACCAACCAGGGCCTGTCCCCATGCTCCACCAACCAGGCCCTGTCCCCATGCTCCACCAACCAGGCCTGTCCCCATGCTCCACCAACCAGGCCTGTCCCACCATGCTCCACCAACCAGGCCTGTCCCCATGCTCCACCAACCAGGCCTGGTCCCCATGCTACACCAACCAGGGCCTGTCTTCATGCTGCACCAACCATGGCCTGCTCTCATGCCTCACCAACCAGGCCTGTCCCCATGCTACACCAACCAGGCCTGTCTTCATGCTACACCAACCAGGGCCTGTCCCTATGCTCCACCAACCAGGGCCTGTCCCCATGCTACACCAACCAGGGCCTTTCTTCATGCTGCACCAACCAGGCCTGTCTTCATGCTCCACCAAACCAGGGCCTGTCCCCATGCTCCACCAACCAGGGCCTGTCCCCATGCTCCACCAACCAGGGCCTGTCTTCATGCTCCACCAACCAGGGCCTGTCTTGGTGCTCCACCAACCAGGGCCTGTCTTCATGCTCCACCAACCAGGGCCTGTCTTGGTGCACATCCTAATCTTGAGTATAAACAGAATATTTCCTACTTTATTAAAGTTGCTCCCTAGTCCTCTGTTTGTTTATCTTGTGCTATTTCCGTGTGTGTGTGTGTGTGTGTGTGTGTGTGTGTGGGGCCCCTCTGTAAAGGTTAATTCTATATCCTGTCTGTCATAAGTGCTGTAGTCATGTACAGTAGCTGTTGCTGTAAATAAACCTAGCTTTTCAGGATGTTGACTCCATAGAGTTTGTCCCGATGCCTCAGTCATAATAGTAACCAATTCTATGATAGTAACACTGCAGGGTTTATTAAATATACTGGAGTGTTCAGAATGACATATTATAAATAATTTAACAGGATCTCTGTGCTGGAGTGTTCAGAATGACATATTATGAATCATTTAACAGGATCTCTGTGCTGGAATGTTCAGAATGTCTGTCTGTGACAGAACATGCTAATGATTGACAGTTTTTGGCTCTTACGTCATATGGTGATATGAAGCAAGTCACTACTACACCAGTCATGTGCCCATTGACCCCCGTTACAGTCATGACATCACATGACTAAGGCACCACACCACTGGTTGGACTCGTTAGCCCACCCTCAGGAAGTATGCTCTGTTCTCTTTATCATGCAAGTCACTAGTAAACAGATTCAACCTTGTCCTTTTTCAGCAATCTACCTTGTGTTTAGTCAGGTAAGTTATTCAATAATAATTCAACAAATATAAATATTTGTATTATATATTTTTCAATAATAACCTGGTTATTGAAATATACACTCAGGTTTACCAACGGTTGACAATGAACCTTTTCAGTTTCATTTACAGCAGAACCAACTTGCGCTCATCAGTCAAATATTTTCATGGATAAGGTCGACTTATTGCCTTAGAAGATCACCTGTCATGTGATGTAAATCGTTGCCAATCCCATTCAATGAGGGTGTGTATGTATGCTTCACTACACAGGTCTGAACCCAACGATGTACTTACCGCTCAACTACTGTGATATCCGTTGGAACAACTGTTGGGACAAATGTACTGAAGGTAACACTTTTAAACTTTAAAACCTCTTGAGCTAACAAAAAAAAATGAATGGGCAGGCTAGAGGCTGTTTTAAACCTCTTAAATTAAACACAAACTAAAAGTATAACTGGTTGCTGTTCATTATACTATTGTAGTGAACAATAAGCGATACCAGACCTCCGGCGTAACAGGCTACGCATCGCGTCAATGGATGTAGCCCACTTGGTGGTACTTGTAACGTGGCTCATAGCGATGATCGTGGATATATACAGTATTACATGACCGTGTCGTAACAGTTCCTGGAAAATATGTATTGCCTCAGAGAAGGTATTGTAAGGTCAACAGCTGTACACGGAGTTCCGCGTGAGGTCGAGGGAATTGGAAGATACCGTTTTAATAAGCTGTTCCGGGAGAATCCAAAAATATATATTTCTTTGTAGGAATTGACATCAGCCCCCCCACAGATCTATAAAAAGGTAAAATACAATAACATGTTCAATAAATGTGCGTGTGTTTGTCATATAAGTATGGACACAAGTTGTACCAAACAAAGCGTGTGGGGCAGGTCAGTGTTATGACCTTGTCGACAGAGCGGGCCGACGCTACAGTGAAATTCATGGGACTAGTGCCTCAACATTTTACATTTTAATTGAACAATTACTCATAACTTCATAATACATTTCAACAGTATGAGACACATAATCCTTAATATAAGGTCATGGAAACCCTCTGTTTGAAAGAATTTTTGTAAAGGAATGGGTGAAAGCCTTGTTTATTCACAAAATGATTATTATGATGAATTTGACACTGCGCTGTGCCATTTCAGTAAATCTCACACAGATATGGTCCAGTCCACTATTCTACAGCTCCCAAGCGTTCTGTGTGTATAAGTGTTCACTAGTCTATTCTTCATGTCCCCCTCTATCCTTTCTTATATCCACTCAAATATAGACTGTCAGCTTTTAGGTGAACGTCAGGATGGCTGTAAACAGTTGGTACAGTACAGAGTATTTACACGTGTTAACAGTGTATGCATAGAAATCGAATTATATTTACAGGCAGTGAGGCAAATTTGATATGTATTTAAATAGATTTTTAAATAACTGATGTAAATTCACTTTGTGTGAATAATAATAATTCTTAAATATTGATTTTTTAAATAATCGGAGGAATTTGTAACGGTTTAGGTGTTGTACCTAGCCCACCCCACATTCCAGTCACATTCCTGTCACCTTCAACTTTCTCCGATATGGCTTGAGAGATATCAAGTGACAATTTCCTTAATGGAACTTCCTGACTGGTTTGGTTATCAGGTTGTACTCGAAGAGAGAGGGCCAGGATGTCATTTTGTGGATAAGGTTAATCAAGTATGTACCCTATGACCTATGACCTTACACTTACAACACAAAGAAAACAGCATCGTGCCAGAAGTGACGTTCAGATAGCGGACTTTAAATAAGTGTTCTTTCTGTTCTGGAATTTGTACTTTTACTTGTCCCACAGTAAAACAGCACTACCTCTAAAATGAGTCTCTCAGAGGTGAATGAGGAGGGCGCTGACGCAACCAGGCGTATCTTTGAGAATCCCGACACCGTAAAAGGAGCTGAAAGGTGAGTGAACAAAAAAAAAAAAAGACAAGAGTGTGCTTCTGTACAGCTGATACTTTTCAAAAATGCTTTGCCGCAACCAACAAGATACATTGTTAATGTTTTTAATTCTATTCTTTAATAACTTGAGATTTCATCCATAATTATATAGTCATTAAATGAACGTCTCTGTTGTGCCATGTCTATGTATCCAACTTACAACTTAAGAGACAGGTAAGAACATGAATGAGTTAATTGATCCTCCTGAGACTTTTCCACTGAACTAGTTCCTCTATTGATAGTCTAGATATTGAATCACAGACTCCGTATTCTACAGCCCTGTGGGTCTGAATGTTCTGGTCTGGGTTTATCTAACAGGGTTCATCAGAAGAGACCAGTCTCCCCTGTACCCAGCTGTCTGTCCATGAAGAGTGACTGGTCTAAGGATGTACCTCTATTATTCGGGTCGGAGAGCCAGTTCTGTACCAGCTGTCTGTCCATGAAGAGTGACTGGTCTAAGGATGTACCTCTATTATTCGGGTCGGAGAGACCAGTCTCCCCTGTACTCAGCTGTCTGTCCATGAAGAGTGACTGGTAAAGGATGTACCTCTATTATTCGGGTGGAGAGACCAGTCTCCCCTGTACACGGCTGTCTGTCCATGAAGGTGACTGGTCTAAGGATGTACCTCTATTATTCGGGTCGGAGAGACCAGTCTCCCCTGTACCCAGCTGTCTGTCCATGAAGAGTGACCAGTCAATGAATGTACCTCTATTATTGGGCCGGAGAGACCAGTCTCCCCTGTACCCAGCTGTCTGTCCATGAAGAGTGACTGGTCAATGGATGAACCAGTAATAACAGAACCAAAGTAAGCTGAATATGTGTTTCCGGGTGGCTCAGGTAACCTAGCGGTTAGAGAGGCAAGCTAGCAACTGGACGATTGCTAGTTCGAATCCCGGGTCTGACAGTAAAAATCTAGCCTAAAATGAGCTGGAAACAGGAAGGTTGCTGGTATCAAATTGTAGATGCTACATTGCTTTCGTTGTGTCCTTGAGCATGGTACTTTACAACTTTCCAGAGGCGCCCAGTGTAGAAATTATTGGCTAACTTGATAAAGAGTGCATAAAATATATCATGCAAATACTGAGCTATATTGTACACAAAAAAACGTTTGAAAATTATATCATTTTATACTATAAAAGTCATATAAAATAAAAAAATAAAAAAGTTAATAATATTTTTTCTCTCAAAAAGATAAGGGTCAAAATGATTGCCACCACGGATTTCAATACTACGGCACCTTATAATAATAAGGGAGGGTGTAATTCCCTGAACTTTTTCTAAAATGTTTTATCACATCCTTCTTTTTGAGGCTAAACCCACCACTGGACGCGTACAATCAAGTCCTGTTTAGTAACTCCACAGCACCGGTTCGAATCCAAGTCTTGTTTATTAAACTCCAAGCACCGGTTACAATCCAAGTCCTGTTTAGTAAACTCCACAGCACCGGTTCCAATCCAAGTCCTGTTTATTAAACTCCACAGCACCGGTTCCAATCCAAGTACTGTTTAGTAAACTCCACAGCACCGGTTACAATCCAAGTCCTGTTCAGTAAACACCAGGGGCCTCATTTATAACTATTGCACTATTTCCGAAAAGAATACGTACGTAAAAAAAATATATAGATATTTATAAACTTGCCGTACGTCATACATACACATGTTTGGCGTTACAAATCAGACCTGTCGTAAAACTGCGCTCGTGTGAACGAGCATTATAACTCCGCCTAAAAAAAAAATGCACCTTTTATGGTGACAATAACACCCTTAATTTGCTGTAGGATTAGGATCTATCGGCATTACACCGTGGCCGTTTGTATAAAGAACAACAATCTGATCACATTTCTATAGAGCTGTGAGTAGAATGTGTCGGTGTATTTACTTTCTCAAGCGAAACATGCATGCTGCTTATAATCAATCAATAAATATATCACTGAAATGTTATTTGTCACATGCTTGGTAAACAACATGTGTAGACTAACTGTGAAGTGCTTATTTATCCGCCCTTCCAAACAATGCAGAGGAGAAACTGAACAATGATAACACAAGGAATAAATACACAATGACGATAACGGGAACTGTAAGAAAAGGCCTAAGGAATGATCAAAGATTTAGACCTATTTTTTTTATATACATTTTAGTTTTTATTTCTATTTTATGTCTATCTTTTCAATTATATTTAAATGGTATTCTGAGTGTTTCATAATTTTCAATGATATTCTGATTTAATGTCTTCAGTTTGTGTTGGAAAGGAAAGGCTTAACGAAAAAAAAAAAAAAAAAAAAAAAAAGATCCAATCATGATTTTTCTATGCCGGTCTCTGGGGAGATAAATCTAGCTATCTAGCTTAGCCATTGGCTAGCACTTCAGAAGCGAGACAGGAGTCCTCTGCCATTTAACTGTATTAGAACCGAATTTTGACAGCGAAAGTGACAGTGGAATCAACCAATCACACGTTGACTTGCAATGGGTGGGATCGTTTTTTGTTTTTCGGCGTCTACATTGGGGGGGGGGGGGATTGGGGTGAACGTTTTTTATTTCGGCCTAAAGACAGGTCACTACTGAAAACCTGAGCCGATGGGGCGAGCACTAGTTGTCCCATGGTCAAGTTAGTTTGTGTTGTAGGCTAGTGTGCAGGTGTTATTGAGGATTCAAGAGGACGTTGTTGCTCATTTGTGATCATCGCCCCTTTTCAAAATGATTATCATCTGGTGAGGGAAACTGTTTTAATATTGCAGCTCGCTTCCTGTTAGCCTTCTATGAAAATACTGGGTGACCGTGACAGGGTGAAACACAGTCGTGTTTAAAATTCAGATCACCTGTTACTTTGTGTGCAGAATTTGATAAAAAAATATGTTTAGCATTTTTGGAAGTAGCTAGCTCATGGTAGTACATTTAGATTTGGAAATGCTAAACGGTTGTGTTTCTATCGTCATGATTGGGGCCTATTGGCTTTTTAAGTCAGAGTGAATGGGATGCTTTATTATGTTGTTGTGTGTGTGTGTGTGTGTGTGTGTGTGTGTGTGTGTGTGTGTGTGTGTGTGTGTGTGTGTGTGTGTGTGTGTGTGTGGTGTGTGTGTGTGTGTGTGTGTGTACAAGCCTATTGGCTTATTAAATCAGAGTGAATAGATGCTTTATTATGTGTTGTTGTGTGTGTTGTGTGTGTGTGTGTACAAGCCTATTGGCTTATTAAATCAGAGTGAATAGGATGCTTTATTATGTTGTTGTGTGTGTGTGTGTGTGTGTGTAAAGCCTATTGGCTTATTAAGTCAGAGTGAATAGGATGCTTTATTTGTTGTGTTGTTGTTGTGTGTGTGTGTGTGTGTGTGTGTGTGTGTGTGTGTGTGTGTGTGTGTGGTCTGGTGTGGTGGGGGGAGTGTTGGTGTGTGTGTGTGTGTGTGTGTGTGTGTGTGTGTGTGTGTGTGTGTGTGTGTGTGTGTGTGTGTGTGTGTGTGTGTGTGTGTGTGACTGGCTGTGCGATACACTGCCTTCAGAAACTATTCACACCCATTGACTTTTTCCACATTTTGTTGTTAGACTGAATTTGAAAATTGATAATAATTTAGATACCCACAATACCCCATAATGTCAAAGTGGAATTATGTTTTTTAGAAATCTGTAAAAAAAAGTTATTCAAGATGAAAAGCTGAAATGTCTTGAGTCAATAAGTATTCAACCCCTTTGTTATGGAAAGCCTTAATAAGTTCAGGAGTAAATATTATGACATGCCTAAAGGTGGTTAACAAATCATATGGTAAGTTGCATAGACTCACTCTGTGTGTAATAATAGTATATAACACGTACCCCACACATACAGATCATTGTAAGGCCCCTCAGTCGAGCAGAGAATTTCAAACAAAGATTCAACCACAAAGACCAGGGAGGTTTTCCAATGCCTCGCAAAGAAGGGCACCTATTGGTAGATGGGTAAAAAAAACGGGGGAAAAAACGGCATTGAATATCCCTTTGACCATGTTGAAGTTATTAATTCATCTTTGGATGGTGTATCAATACACGCAGTCACTACAACGATTCCTAACTCAGTTGCCGTAGAGGAAGGAAACCGCTCAGGGATTTTACCATGAGGACAATGATGACTTTAAAACAGTTACAGCGTTTAATGGCTGTGATAGGAGATCACTGAGGATGGATCAACAACATTGTAGTTACTCCACAATACTAACCTAAATGACAGAGTGAAAAGAAGGAAACCTGTACAGAATAAAAATATTCCAAAACATGCATCCTGTTTGCAACAAGGCACTAAAGTAAAACTGCTAAAAATGTGGCAAAGAAATTAACTTTATGTACTGAATACAAAGTGTTGTGTTTGGGGCAAATTCAACACAACACATCACTGAGTACCACTCTTCATATTTTAAAGCATAGTGGTGGCTGCATCATGTTATGGGTATGCTTGTAAAGGACTGGGGAGTTTTCAGGATAAAACATTTACTGAATGGAGCTAAGCACAGGCAAAATCCTTGAGGAAAACAGGGGTTAAGGGCTTGTAAGTAAGCATTTCATGGTAAAGTCTACACTTGTTCTATTTGGCACAAATAAAGTTTGATTTGACTTGAAATTAGATATTTCTGCATTCTATTTTCAATAAATTTGCTTACATTTCTAAAAACATGTTTTCACTTTTCTCGTTGTGGGGTATTATGGGTAAATGGATGAGAAAAATAAATACATTTAATAAATGTAGAATTCAGTCAGAAAATGTGGAATAAGTCGAATACACCTTGAAGGTACTTTATGTGTGTGTTAACTTCTTCTTAATAGGGGGCGCCATTTCCACTTTGGGAAAAAATAGTGCCCAAATTAAACGGCCTCGTACTCTGTTCTAGATCATATGATATGCATATTATTATTACTATTGGATAGAAAACACTCTGAAGTTTCTAAAACTGTTTGAATTATATCTGTGAGTAAAACAGAACTCATTTGGCAGGCAAACTTCCAAACAGGAAGTGAAAATTCTGAAATGGGTCTCTGTGAAATGGCTGCTCCTATTCAATTGCCTTGTATTTATGGATATGTATGCACTTCATACGCCTTCCACTAGATGTTAAATCTTCATTGTTAAAAAGGCTATTTTGGAAGGCTGAAACATCAAGCTTTTAACAGGCTGAGCCCATTTAGTCATTTGGTTGTTGAATGATTTTTTGGTTTATCGGCCAAGATGTTTTAGTCGTAAGTAGATGTTGGTGTTTTATGGCACGCTAGACACCTGTCTGATGCGCGCCTGTACTAATCCAGTCCCGTGTGGCTCAGTTGGTAGAGCATGGCGCTTGCAACGCCAGGGTTGTGGGTTCATTCCCCACGGGGGACCAGGATGAATATGTATGAACTTTCCAATTTGTAAGTCGCTCTGGATAAGAGCGTCTGCTAAATGACTTAAATGTAAATGTAATCCATATAGGAGGCAGCGGGGACAGTCCAAGAAGGGGAGTGTGGCTAACGTGCACAAGGCAGAATACCCTTTCTACCCTATTCAATATATTATTACTTTTTACCGTTGTCGGAGTGGACACGTTGTTTGCTCACAACCTATGCTACACTTGTGAGAAACAAATTTAGATAAATTTCATTCCAGTTTCCGAGTTTTGTCAATTTTTTTCGTTGTCTTTTGTTCGGAGTGCTCCTGTCAATGTTGAGTAAGGACGTGCACCTGATTAGGCATATAGGAGTTAGGACTAGGCTCCCTGGCCTGCGAGCAAATGTAGGCCTATAAATGTGCCCATTTGGGGGATGTCTGATAGTATTTCTGATTGTCCTAACTCCCCACCACTAATGAGCTGTGAAGCTTCTCAAAGTAATATTTTCTACACCTCAAGCAGCAAGTAAACAAAGTCTGTTTTTAGAATCTATTGAGAATGACAATAATTCCTCAATGTATTTGAAACATACTTCCAGCTCTCTCCCAACCACTCATCATGAAAGGGAAAAACGTAATGCTCTGATCCAGTGGAAACGTCATAAAATACCTGATTACTTCTTATCCCTTTTGCACAAATAGTCTACAGTTGTGTCTTTCCCGAGCTCACTGGTGGGAACTCTGAGGGCCCAGAATATTTTACACAATGTTGCAAGTTTGCTAAACGCTTCGGGCTGGACACAGTGATATCAACAGAGAGGTATATTGTCTGGGTGATTTCAATATTGGCTGGCTTTTCATCAAGCTGCCAAAGCTTCAAACTGTAACCAGTGCCTGCAACCTGGTTCAGGTTATTACTCAACCTACCAGGGTAGTTACAAACAGCACGTGAATGAGATCATCGACATGTATTGATCACATCTTTACTAAATGCTGAAGAAATGTGCTTTTCCAAATCCATTGGATGTAGTGATCACAATATAGTAGCCATATCTAGGAAAACCAAAGTTCCAAAGGCTGGGCCTAATATAGTGGGGATTATGAAAACACAGAGAGATGAAGTGGACATTATTTTATCATTTTTATTGGTCAAATATCTGGGGAAGAATGGCTTCCATGAATACACGCCACTGGTCTCAACAGCCAATATGTTTTATTAGGACAAGTAAACTCATGAATTTACATAAATTGTAAAAAATAAAAATGTATCCTACACTATGATTTCTTCCGTCAATAAAAAGTTGAAAACGAATTTCTATTGTAGATTTGACGTGGTAAACGAGGGAATTAAATACTTTATTTAATTTCTACAGGTATAATCTTCAAATAGATAAATCACCGTTAGTCTGCTCAAGAAGAACGATTAAACATTACATTTTCCGCTTAACGATAGATCAGCTGGCGATTCATTTATTGGTCATCAGTGGTTGGCCCATGGATGTCTCCCTATAACAAGGAAACAAGACTTGTAACCTGTCTAATTCTGTTCACAGAGTCCAATGTGAGAAACTACAGGTTGAGTCTGTCTTATTCTGTCCACAGAGTCCAATGTGAGAAACTACAGGTTGAAGCTACCCAGAATCAACGAACGGATGTGAACTCAATATTCAAGGTGGGCTGGCTTATCACAGTTTTTTTGTAAAAACATACAAACATATAAATTAACTCCACAAATAACACACCAGCAGCGTACATTTCGTTTTGATGAACTCATCCTCAATGTTCTGGGTTTGTTTTCATATAAATACTGTATGTGCTTCTACACCTGCATTGCTTGCTGTTTGGGGTTTTAGGCTGGGTTTCTGTACAGCACTTTGAGATATCAGCTGATGTAAGAAGGGCTATATAAATACATTTGATTTGATTTATTTGTTGTCCATTTCAGGTGCTTGAAGACCGCGTCATTGTTTTGGTAAAACGTGAGTTGAAGAGGTTCAAGAGGATACTGAATGAAGTTCAGAGGGGTGATGAGGAAGTGGTAGATGCTGAAGATGAGAAGCAGGAGAGCAGTGCCAGAGATGGGGCTCTGAAGATCACACTACACGTCCTGAGGAACATGAACCAGCCGGAGCTCGCTGACACACTGGAGAACAGTAAGACCGACCATATTCATGTCTACAAATGATTAACATACCGAGACCTTTACATATTTCCTGCTATTCACAAACAATTTACATGTCCACAGAAAAACTAGTAGAATAAGTTATAATATATTCTTCATTGAAACTTTGACTTTGTTGTGACACGTTAAACATGGATGATCTGCATTGTCAGGTCTTCTAGGAGAACTTGTTGCGTGTCAACAGAAACTCAAATACAATCTGAACAGGAACTTTAAGAATGTGTTTGAGGGAATAGCCAAGCAAGGAAACCCAACTCTTCTCAGTAAGATCTACACAGAGCTTTACATCACAGAGGGTGGAAGTGGAGAAGTCAATAATGAACACGAGGTGAGACAGATCGAGGAGGCGTCCAAGAGACCAGCAACACAAGAGACGCCAATCAAATGCCACGACATCTTTAAACCTTTACCTGGACAAGACAAAGAAATCAGGACTGTGCTGACAAAGGGTGTCGCTGGCATTGGAAAAACAGTCTCTGTGCAGAAGTTAATTCTGGACTGGGCTGAAGGAAAAGGAAATCATGAAATCCAATTGATATTTCCACTTCCTTTTCGAGATCTGAATATGATGAAGGGGAATAAATACAGCTTGATGGAACTTCTTCATCACTTTTTCATCGAAACCAAAGAATCAGGAATCTCCGACTTTGACAAGTACAAGGTTCTGTTTGTGTTTGATGGTCTGGATGAGTGTCGACTTCCTCTTGAATTCAAGAACAATGAGCGCTGTTGCGATGTCACAAAGTCAACGTCAGTGGACGTGCTGCTGACGAACCTCATCAAGGGGAATCTTCTTCCCTCTGCTCTCCTCTGGATAACCTCCCGACCTGCAGCAGCCAATCAGATCCCTCCTGAGTGTGTTGACCAGGTGACAGAGATACGAGGGTTCAATGACCAACAGAAGGAGGAGTACTTTAAGAAGAGATACCACGATGAGAAGAACATGGCCAGCAGAATCATCTCACACATAAAGACATCAAGGAGCCTCTACATCATGTGCCACATCCCAGTGTTCTGTTGGATCTCTGCCACTGTCCTAGAGACGTTGTTGGGTGACGCACGGAGTGGAGAGATGCCCAAGACTCTGACTCAAATGTACAAACACTTCCTGATCTTCACCATACTGCACAAAAAACACAAATTTCCAAAGGGACCAGAGAAAGCTGAGTCAGATTCACAGATGAAAACAGATGAGGAGATCATCTTGAAACTGGGAGAACTGGCTTTCAGACAGCTGGAAAAAGGGAATCTAATATTCTACGAGGAAGACCTGAGAGAGTGTGGCATTGATGTCACAGAAGCTTCCGTCTACTTACTCAGGAGTGTGTACACAGATTTTCAGAGAGGAGAATGGGCTGTACCAGGAGAAGCTGTATTGCTTTGTTCATCTGAGCATCCAGGAGTTTCTGGGTGCTGTGTATGTGTTTGTCACGTTCAACAACGACAGTTTAAATCTAATGGCAGAACCTGAAACCACCACCAGAAACCACCAGATGTCTGGTGACATATCGAAAGACAAACCTACAACCATCCTCCACAAGTGTGCAGTGGACAAGGCCTTACAGAGTGAGAACGGACACCTGGACCTGTTTCTCCGCTTCCTTCTGGGTCTCTCGCTGGACTCCAATCAGACTTTTCTACGAGGCCTACTGACACAGACAGGAAGCAAGTCACAGACCAATGAGATAACGATCAATTACATCAAGGAGAAGATCAGGGAGAATCCTTCTCCAGAGAGGTGCATCAATCTGTTCCACTGTCTGAATGAACTGAATGACCATTCTCTAGTGGAGGAGATCCAAAGCTACCTGAGCTCAGGAAGTCTCTCTAGAGCCAACCTGTCACCTGCACAGTGGTCAGCTCTGGTCTTTGTGTTGCTGACTTCAGAAGAAGAGCTGGATGTGTTTGACCTGAAGAAATACTCCAGATCAGAGGAAGGTCTTCTGAGGCTGCTGCCAGTGGTCAAAGCCTCCAGGACAGTCCTGTAAGTGTCGATTTAAATTAATAATATTCTGTTTTGAAGTAGATGAAGCTTCCATGAAGGAAATGTAATTACTACAATCTAAAGTTGACTGCAATATTGCCACGGTGATGAGGTTACACCCAGACTTGATAATAACAACAAACATCCCATTATTGAACATGATTCTGATTTATTCCTCTTTTAAGAAAAATGATGTCTGAACTGAGGTTTGCCATTATCTAGGCTAAATGGATGTAACCTCACAGAGAGATGCTGTGAAGCGTTAGCCTCTGTTCTCAGCTCAAACCCCTCCCAGCTGAGAGAACTGGACCTGAGTGAAAACGACCTGCTGGATTCAGGAGTGAAGCTGCTCTCTGTTGGACTGGAGAGTCCAAACTGTAAACTGGAGACACTGAGGTTAGTATTTTCCTCTTTGTGTAGTGATCTTGGAGTAAAAAAGGGTCTTACATAACAGGTAATACTTCGAAAGGGGCGGCAGGTAGACTAGTGGTTAGAGTGGAGGGGCAGCAGGTAGACTAGTGGTTAGAGTGGAGGGGCGGCAGGTAGACTAGTGGTTAGAGTGGAAGGGGGCGGCAGGTAGCCTAGTGGTTGAGTGGAGGGGGCAGGTAGCCTAGTGGTTAGAGTGGAGGGGCGGCAGGTAGCCTAGTGGTTAGAGTGGAGGGGAGGCAAGTAGCCTAGTGGTTAGAGTGGAGGGGCGGCAGGTAGCCTAGTGGTTAGAGTGGAGGGGCGGCAGGTAGCCTAGTGGTTAGAGTAGAGGGGCGGCAGGTAGCCTAGTGGTTAGAGCGTTGGACTAGTAACTGAAAGGTTGCTAGATCGAATCCCCGAGCTCACAAGGTAAATATTTGTCGTTCTGCCCCTGAACAAGGCAGTTAACCCACTGTTCCTAGGCCGTCATTGTTAATAAGAATTTGTTCTTTAAACTGACTTGCCTAGTTAAATAAAGGTTAAATAAAGGTTAAATAAAGGTTAAATAAAGGTTAAATAACATTTTGAGAATGAAATGAAATCCATTCTGCAGGTTATCATTCTGTCTAGTCACAGAGGAAGGCTGTGGTTCTCTGGCTTCAGCTCTGAGGTCAAACCCCTCCCACCTGAGAGAGCTGGACCTTACCCACAATCACCCAGGAGACTCCGGAGTGAAGCTGCTCTCTGCTATAGTGGAAGATCCACAATATAAACTGGAGAAACTCAGGTAAACACTACCCCCCCCATCAAACAACTAAATCTTCTGACTTTTTTTTAGACATGAAAAATGTTATATTATTTATTTATTTACAACACTTACAGTAGAGTGTATCTTGAAAACCGTTGTTTTTGCGATTTTCCACAAGGAGGCAATTATTTATGCATGTGCCAAAATTGTTTTGCATCAAAATGAGGTCTGGTTTATTTTTTTAAATATTGTCCAAATAAGGCCTATGACATCACTTGTCTAGGCCTATGACATCACTTGTCTAGGCCTATGACATCACTTGTCTAAACCCCCCCCAACGTTGGTGTTTCTTCTTCTGATTTCTCAGTGTGGATCATAACTCCGAGTGTTGGTTAAAATCAGCACTTAAGAAATGTAAGTCTGGGTGTAATGAAACACTGCTTATGACAAGACCTCATGCCTACTTCAACCTACTTGAACCTACTTTAACCTACTTGAACCTACTTCAGCCTACTTGAACCTACTTGAACCTACTTGAACCTATTCTAACCTACTTTAACCTACTTGAACCTACTTGAACCTACTTCAACCTACTTCAGACTACTGCAGCCTACTTGAACCTACTTGAACCTACTTGAACATACTTCAACCTACTTTAACCTACTTTAACCTATTCTAACCTACTTTAACCTACTTNTACTGCAGCCTACTTGAACCTACTTGAACCTACTTGAACATACTTCAACCTACTTTAACCTACTTTAACCTATTCTAACCTACTTTAACCTACTTCAACCTAATTGAATCTACTTCAACCTACTTCATGTTCTTCATGAAATTCGATGATATTTAGATGAAAACAAGATTAAAGTATGACTAAAGTATGAAAAATTACTGTTTCTCTCTACAGTGATAAAGTTTGATCGTAAAGTTACTTGTCCCCCCACCCCCCGTGTCAAACACTTGGATTCAGAAGGCGGGATTATTAAGGGCGTTTTGTGACATCCCATAAAGCCTCTCATTTGAATACACCAATGGTAACGTCTTATTCACTTACCCTAATTTAAATAAGTACCGCCTAGTAACCAACATCACAGAGGGGCGTGGTTTACGTAGCTAGGTAGCTAGTCTACTGGTAACTAAATGGGACTGCAGTGTGTCAGCAAATATAATTAGAGGTTTCCCCTATTCATCGATGGCAAAGATACACAGTCCTTGTAGGTTTCATCTGTGTCACCTGGCTAGCTAGGTCTTCAGCCAGCATGGAACAAAAGCAGGGGAAGTGTTTCCCAAAACTCAGATGCAGTGGTCATGTCATTACATCAAGCGACAAGCCAAATGGAAAACTCACGTTGATGACATCATTGATAGTTATAGTATATAAACATTGTCTGGCAGTCATATACTGGAAAAAATAATTATAAACGCAACAATTTCAAAGGTTTTACTGAGTTACAGTTCATAGAAGGAAATCAGTCAATTGTAAGAAATTCATTAGGACCTAATCTATGGATTTCACATGACTGGGCAGGGGCACATACATGGGTGGGCCTGGGAGGCCATAGGCCCACCCACATGGGAGCCAACCCCACGCACTGGGGAGTCAGGCCTAGCAAATCAGAATGAGTTTTCTCCCTACAAAAGGGTTTTATTACAGACAGAAATACTCCTCCCCCTTATTCAGACCATCCCGCAGATTAAGAAGTGTGTAGGTCCTGGGCTGGCGCGGTTACACGTGCTCTGCAGTTGTGACACCGGTTGGACGTACTGCCAAATTCTATAAAACTACAGAGGCGGCTTATGGTAGAGAAATTAACATTAAATTCTCTGGCAACAGCTCTGTTGGACATTCCTGCAGTCAGCATGCCAATTGAATGCTCCCTCAAAACTTGAGACATCTGTGGCATTGTGTTGTGTGACAAAATTGCACATTTTAGTGGCCTTTTATTGTCCCCAGCACAAGGTGCACCTGTGTAATGATCATGCTGTTTAATCATCTTCTTGATATGCCACACCTGTCAGGTGGATGGCTTCTCTTGTAGAAGGAGAAATGCTCCCTAACAGGGACGTGAACCAATGTGTGCACAACAGTTTAGAGAAATAAGCTTTTTGTGCGTCTGGAACATTTCTGTGATCTTTAATTTTTACTCATGAAACAAGGGACCAACACTTTACATGTGGTGTTTATATTTTTCAGTGTATATTATATTTAATGATATTTTATCCAGATGGGTTGTGCAGATCTCGTCGTACTTGTGTCCTTCTAAAAAAGGCTGTTTCTCAAGTGTTTCTCATTTCCTAAATCACTCATTGTTAAACACTAAGAAATGATCCCGATAGCTGAAAATGCACATGATTTACCCATTTAGTCCTATTCAATTATCAACAACAATAATATATAATGCTGGCTACTGCTGCATTTATTCCAGACACTGATAGACAGGTCATTCCTGCATTTATTCCAGTCCCTGTCCCTGTCCCTGTCCCTGTCCCTGTCCCTGCCCGTTAATGGACAATTCTAAATGTAAACACATTGTACATATTAGTAAAGACAAGATTACATTGAGAATTGTTTGATGGGTGAAAATAGGATCACTTGATGAGAGAACAGTTTGTCCAACCCGAGACAAGGAACAGAGAGCAAGCTTTCTTCTACGTTCTCAACTCATCAATAGTCTGTAGTCCCTCATCAATAGTCTGTAGTCCCTCATCAATAGTCTGTAGTCCCTCATCAATAGTCTGTAGTCCCTCATCAATAGAATAGTTGTAGTCCCTATTAACTAGTCTGTAGTCCCTCATCAATAGTCTGTAGTCCCTCATCAATAGTCTGTAGTCCCTCATTAATAGTCTTGTAGTCCCTCATTAATAGTCTGTAGTCCCTCATTAATAGTCTGATAGTCCTCTCATCAATAGTCTGTAGTCCCTCATTATAGTCTGTAGTCCCTCATCAATAAGTCTGTTATTCCCTCATTCAATAGTCTGTAGTCCCTCATTAATAGTCTGTAGTCCCTCATCAATAGTCTGTAGTCCCTCATCAATAGTCTGTAGTCCCTCATCAATAGTCTGTAGTCTCATAATGTCTGTAGTCCTCATTAATAGTCTTAGTCCCTCATAAGTCTGTAGTCCCTCATCGACAGTCTGTAGTCCCTCATCGACAGTCTGTAGTCCCTCATCGACAGTCTGTAGTCCCTCATCGACAGTCTGTAGTCCCTCATCGACA
This sequence comes from Salvelinus sp. IW2-2015, assembly GCF_002910315.2. Classification (NCBI taxonomy): domain Eukaryota; kingdom Metazoa; phylum Chordata; class Actinopteri; order Salmoniformes; family Salmonidae; genus Salvelinus; species Salvelinus sp. IW2-2015. Next base: position 40,783 of record NW_019944414.1, on the reverse strand, counting down.
GTCTGTAGTCCCTCATCGACAGTCTGTAGTCCCTCATCAATAGTCTGTAGTCCCTCATTAATAGTCTGTAGTCCCTCATTAATAGTCTGTAGTCCCTCATTAATAGTCTGTAGTCCCTCATCAATAGTCTGTAGTCCCTCATCAATAGTCTGTAGTCCCTCATTAATAGTCTGTTAGTCCCTCATTAATAGTCTGTAGTCCCTCATTAATAGTCTGTAGTCCCTCATCAATTGTCTGTAGTCCCTCATCAATAGTCTGTAGTCCCTCATCAATAGTCTGTAGTCCCTCATACATAGTCTGTAGTCCCTCATCAATAGTCTGTAGTCCTCATTAATAGTCTGTAGTCCCTCATTAATAGTCTGTAGTCCCTCATCAATAGTCTGTAGTCCCTCACCAATAGTCTGTAGTCCCTCATCAATAGTCTGTAGTCCCTCATTAATAGTCTGTAGTCCCTCATCGACAGTCTGTAGTCCCTCATCGACAGTCTGTAGTCCCTCATCGACAGTCTGTAGTCCCTCATCGACAGTCTGTGTCCCTCATCGACAGTCTGTAGTCCCTCATCGACAGTCTGTAGTCCCTCTCGACAGTCTGTAGTCCCTCATCAATAGTCTGTAGTCCCTCATCAATAGTCTGTAGTCCCTCATTAATAGTCTGTAGTCCCTCATTAATAGTCTGTAGTCCCTCATCAATAGTCTGTAGTCCCTCATTAATAGTCTGTAGTCCCTCATTAATAGTCTGTAGTCCCTCATCAATAGTCTGTAGTCCCTCATCAATTGTCTGTAGTCCCTCATCAATAGTCTGTAGTCCCTCATCAATAGTCTGTAGTCCCTCACATAGTCTGTAGTCCCGTCATGCAGCACAAATATGTCTTGATTTGTAACACATTCTAAAAGGTGTGTATCATTCACAACTAAAGATACCAAATCACTCTTAATCTAGCATATATGACCCGTTTCAAATGATCACTTTATCATTGCCACTTCATATGAGCACTCGCTCTGGAATGGGAAAAACATCCTTTCTATTTTATTCAGCTATTATTATTATTCATTTACTATTCTTACTATAAAATCATATAATTTTTAAATAATGGCACCGGACTTATCAAGATATCTATCAGCTAAATGAACAATCCTACAGTCTATAACATGGAACATAGCCAGATAACATACGGTATCTAGCTGATAAATGAACAGGCCTACAGTCTATATCATGGAACATAGCCAGATAACATACAGTATCTAGTCTGATAAATGAACAAGCCTACAGTCTATAACATGGAACATAGCCAGATAACATACAGTATCTAGTCTGATAAATGAACAAGCCTACAGTCTATAACATAGCCAGATAACATACAGTATCTAGTCTGATAAATGAACAAGCCTACAGTCTATATCATAGCCAGATAACATACAGTATCTAGTCTGCTAAATGAACAAGCCTACAGTCTATAACATAGCCAGATAACATACAGTATCTAGTCTGCTAAATGAACAAGCCTACAGTCTATACATAGCCAGATAACATACAGTATCTAGTCTGATAAATGAACAAGTCTACAGTCTATATCATAGCCAGATAACATACAGTATCTAGTCTGATAATAGAACAAGCCTACAGTCTATAACATAGCCAGATAACATACAGTATCTAGTCTGATAAATGAACAAGCCTACAGTCTATAACATAGCCAGATAACATACAGTATCTAGTCTGATAAATGAACAAGTCTACAGTCTATAACATAGCCAGATAACATACAGTATCTAGTCTGATAAATGAACAAGCCTACAGTCTATAACATAGCCAGATAACATACAGTATCTAGTCTGATAAATGAACAAGCCTACAGTCTATAACATAGCCAGATAACATACAGTATCTAGTCTGATGAAATGAACAAGCCTACAGTCTATATCATAGCCAGATAACATACAGTATCTAGTCTGATAAATGAACAAGCCTACAGTCTATAACATGGAACATAGCCAGATAACATACAGTATCTAGTCTGATGAATGAACAAGCCTACAGTCTATATCATAGCCAGATAACATACAGTATCTAGTCTGATAAATGAACAAGCCTACAGTCTATAACATGGAACATAGCCAGATAACATACAGTATCTAGTCTGATGAATGAACAAGCCTACAGTCTATATCATAGCCAGATAACATACAGTATCTAGTCTGATAAATGAACAAGCCTACAGCCTATAACATGGAACATAGCCAGATAACATACAGTATCTAGTCTGATGATGAACAAGCCTACAGCCTATATCATAGCCAGATAACATACAGTATCTAGTCTGATAATGAACAAGCTACAGCCTATAACATGGAACATAGCCAGATAACATACAGTATCTAGTCTGATAAATGAACAAGCCTACAGTCTATATCATAGCCAGATAACATACAGTATCTAGTCTGATAAATGAACAAGCCCACAGCCAGTAGACCAACTCATATTCTGTTCTTCTGAAACACATTTTCTTCATATCATAATGTTCTTTAGACCTGAATATAATAAATAATTTGATTTATTGCGATGGTTTTATATTCAATAGATTTATTGACATCGGTGGCTCGTATGCAGCTTGGAGACCTGGAGATACTAAATGTGTTTATGTCAATTAACGGTGAAATTACCGTGAGACCGGTCGTCTTTTGCATGACGATAACCGGCTGACAAAATGTCACGACAGCTATAGCCTTAACTACAGCGCCACATAGACACAAATATAAAATATAACTAACTATATTATTAGCTAGAACAACAATGATTAGCTAACTACGGATTCTGATTTGTCCGAGTACTCGGCCCACCCCTAGTAACCAGAACTCATCCTGTAAAGTCTTGTTTTGAGTTGCTTTTGTAAATCCGAAAATTTGCTTGAGATAATCTCACTGCAACACTGAGTCCATGTTGCTTGACATGTGACGTTTTCAAAGAACTGCCAGTCAAGGTGTGTTCCCCGTCCCACTCAGTCTGTCTTTCCAGACTTCCTGGTAGTTGGACATGAGAGAAAAAGTACTTTTTCAATATCATGGTGATGTTTTAGTCACTCAAAAGTCTGGGATTCAGAAATACTTTTTTTTGTGACTTTTAACATAGTTCTCCCAGATTTGAGGTGAAATTGAATTGATTATTTGTTTTTTGTCTTTCTGTCAGATGCCTGTGAATTGACACTGGATCAAACACAGCATTCAAAAACCTCTCTCTGTCTGAGGAGAACAGAAAGGTGACGCGGGTGACGAAGAGCAGACGTATCCTGACCACACAGATAGATTTGAGAACTGGGATCAGGTGCTGTGTCGAGGAGGGTCTGACTGGACGCTGTACTGGGAGTGGAGTGGATGGGGCACGAGGTCCATGTAGGTGTAACGTACAGTGGAATAGGAAGAAGGAAGGGGTCATGACTGTGGACTTGGATACAATAACAAGTCCTGGACTCTTAGTTGTAATAATGATATTTACACTGCCAGGTACAATAAAAGCCCGTAACTGTACCTGACACGCCTTCCGCTCCCACAGAATAGGAGTTTATCTGGACTGGCCGGCCGGCACTCTGTCCTTCTACAGCGTCTCCTCTGACACAATGACCCACCTGCACACATTCCACTCCACATTCACTGAGCCCCTCTATCCAGCATTTCGGATCTGGTACTGTGGCGCCTCTCTGTCCCTGTGCCAGGTTCCCGCTGTTGGCCAGGTCCCGCTGTGCCAGGTTCCCGCTGTCCAGGTTCCCGCTGTGCCAGGTTCCGCTGAGCCAGGTTCCCGCTGAGCCAGGTTCCCGCTGAGAGGGCCAGGTTCCGCTGAGCCAGTTCCCGCTGTGCCAGTTCCCGCTGTGCCAGGTTCCGCTGTGCCAGGTTCCCGCTGTGCCAGGTTCCCGCTGAGCCAGGTTTCCCGCTGAGCCAGGTTCCCGCTGTTGCCAGGTTCCCGCTGTGCCAGGTTCCCGCTGTGCCAGTTCCCGTTGTGCCAGGTTCCCGGTGCCAGGTTCCCGCGGTGCCAGGTCCCGCTTGTGCCAGGGTTCCGCCTGAGGCCAGGCCCGCTGTGCCAGGTTCCCGCTGTGCCAGGTTCCCGCTGTGCCAGGTTTCCCGCTGTGCCAGGTTCCCAGCTGTGCCAGGTTCCCGCGGCAGCCAGGTTCCCGCTGTGCCAGGTTCCCGCTGTGCCAGGTTCCCGCTGAGGCCAGGTTCCCGCTGTGCCAGGTTCCCGCTGGCCCCAGGAATTACAAAGAAAGTATTTAAATGACAAATTAACTGTAGCTTTGACACCAGAACCGAATCTTTACGGGAGCTCTGGCCTCAGGCCAGTGACATGTTTTCATCTGTCACAAGGTGAACTGTAGAGCACTTTAAAGCTTAGATGTTTTGCGTATATCCATTGTGCACTTATCAGGAGTTGACTGTATTTGGTTCGAGTTATTAAAGGTATCGAACTATCAGTATTCTGAGTTCAGTTATATGCTATATTTGGAGTATGTAATTTTTTTTTGTCCTTTTCAGTTCTAGATCTGAGATTTTATTTATTATTTAAAAAAAGCCTTTGTTTTTGTAGAGCAAACTTTGATGCGACAACAAAACATTTTGTGTGTGAAGATTCTGACGTTAAACCTGAGTTTTATTCGTGGGATCGCTGATTCGCTCATTCTGCCCGCCTGCACAGCAAAGGGAATGAATTCATTCATGCCTACCTCACAGCAAAGGGAATGAATTCATTTAACTGTGGATTTAAAATACAGTGAATGTTATGTGTTGTCTCAATGTAAAACTACACCACAGTGGAAGATTCCTTAAAAATAACACTCAATCAGGGAGAAGAGAGAGAGAGAGAGGCAAGGTGGGGAGGTGATGTAGTGATGTTTTTCCATTGGGGGGGAACATTGAAATATGAAATCAATTTTTAGTTTTATATGCCAAAGAAAATGAAAGTGGTTCTTTTGTTTGTTTCTCTTCTTCTTCCTATTCAATAAATAAAATAAAAAACAAGCCATTTTTCTTGGTTCTGTATTCCCTTTTGTTTACCAGAAAAGTAACAGTCAGAATGTACTCAGACTCCCCGGGTCAGGGACGACCACATGTTAAGATCCACAAAGGCCTAATGCTTGATATGGTGGTGGCTTGCCATAGACACACAGTCATCTGGAACATCACATTACCTGAAGAGAGTGCTGACAGAGAGCACATTCGAACGAACTAAGGTTGGCTCCTTTGCACCCCAGTAATTCTTCTACTATACAAGCTCATCTCTGTACATCTACCACCCGATATCTCTACTTGCACACTCTCTTCTGTACATCTACCACCCAGTATCTCTACTTGGCACACTCATCTTTCTGCAAGTCTATCACCCCAGTATCTCTACTTATACACTCATATCTCTGCACATTCTACCACCCCAGTATCTCTACTTAACACTCATCTTCTCAACATCTATCACTCCAGTATCTCTACTTATACACTCATCTTTGCACATCTATCACACCCCAGTATCTCTACTTATACACCTCATCTTCTGCACATCTATCACTCCCAGTATCTCTACTTATCACTCACTTCTGCAACATCTATCACCCCAGCTATCCTCTACTTATACACTCATCTTCTGCACATTCTATCACTCCTGTGTGTAATTGCTATATTGGTAATTACTTCGCCACCATGGCCTATTTATTGCGCTTACACTCCTCTTATCCTACCTCTTTCACATGCTGTATATAGATGTTCTACTGTATTATTGACTGTATGTTTTGTTTATCCCATGTGGTAATGCTGTGTTGTTGTATGTGTTGACACTGAATTGCTTTATCTTGGCCAGGTCCAACAGTTGTAATGAGAATACTTGTTCTCAACTAGCCTACCTGGTTATAGGACTCTAGGGGTGTGTCCTATATAGACTCTAGGGTTGTGTTTCTTATCATAGACTCTAAGGGGTGTGTCCTATATGAGACTCTAGGGGTGTGTCCTATATAGAACTCTAGGGGTGTGTCTTGTAATAGACTCTAGGGTGTGTCCTATATAGACTCTAGGGGTGTGTCTTATATAGGACTCCTAGGGTGTGTCCTATATACACTCTAGGGTGTGTCTTAATATAGACTCTAGGGGTGTGTCCTATATAGACTCATAGGGGTGTAGTTTTATATAGACCTAGGGGTTGTGTCCTATATAGATCCTAGGGTGTTGTCCTTATATAGACTCTAGGGGTTGTGTCCTTGTATAGACTCTAGTGGGCGTGTGTTCCGTACGCTAGGTGAATAGCTCTAGGGTGTGTCTTTATAGACTCTAGGGGTGTTTCTTAGTATAGACTCTAGGGGTGTGTCTATATAGTATCGGTGTCATAGAGGGTGTGTTCCTATATTAGATATTTAGGGGTGTGTCTTATATAGACTCTAGGGGTGTGTCTTATATAGACTCTAGGGGTGTGTCCTATAAGGCTCTAGGGTGTGTCCTATATAGATTCTAAGGGGTGTGTCTTGTATAGACTCTAGGGTTGTGTTCCTGTAGACTCTAGGGGTGTGTCTTATTAGACTCTAGGGGTGTGCTGTAATTAGACTCTCTAGGGGTGTGTCCTATATAGACTCCTAGGGGTGTGTCTTTATATAGACTCTAGGGGGTGTGTCCTATATAGACCTTTAGGGGTGTGTCTTATAGACTCTAGGGGTGTTCTTATACAGGACTCTAGGGGTGTGTCTTAATATGACTCTGGGGTGTGTCCTATATAGGACTCTAGGGTGTGTCTTATCTAGACTCTTAGGGTGTGTCTTATATAGACTCTAGAGGGGTGTGTCCTATATAGACTCTAGGGGTGTGTCTTATATAGACTCTAGGGGTGTGTCCTATATAGGACTAGGGGTGTGTCTTTATATAGACTAGGGGTGTGTTCCTATATAGAGCTCTTAGGGGTGTGTCTTAATATACTCTAGGGTGTGTCCTATATAGACTCTAGGGTGTGTCCCTATATATACTCCTAGGGTTGTCCTATATGAATACTCTAGGGGTTTGTCTAATAGGGACTCTAGGGGTGTGTCTTGATATAGACTCTAGGGTGTGTCCTATATAGAACTCTAGGGGTGTGTCCCTTATATAGAACTCTCAAGGGGTTTGTTCCTATAGACTCTAGGGTGTGTCTTATATAATCTAGGGGTGTGTCCTCTATAGACTCTTAGGGGTGTGTCGCTCTATAGACTCTAGGGGTGTGTCCTGAAAGGCAGCTCTTTCTGGGGACCAGCAACATTAAGGCAAGATATATACATTACAATAGTACAATGACCTTACATTTCATAACACTTTTCACACCAGAGTTCAAGTGCACCAGAAAAACTCTACATGGGGAAGAGATGGGAAACTCCATTCACTATTATATTCCTCTTTCATTACAAATCTCATGACTGACTACGAGACGTGGCTGTCTCTCGGGGATTTTTATTCAGCTGAGCCTGAATAGCTAGCTAACATTTCGTCTAGGTAGCATTGCTGTGAAGTTACGAAAATTATTTGAAATATATACGACTAGGTAACTACAGTATGTAACTACTCAACACTTAACTGCTACGACTAGTTTAATTTACAAGAAATAAAGGTTAGCTTACTAGAAACGCGCTATACCAAACAACAGTGCAGCATGCAACACTGAATAAAGGGCAACTACACTAAAATAAAAATTCTTAGATTTACCCAAGACCTCAAAAGTCTTCCCCCTGATGTGGTGTTTACGCTTGTTGTGAACACAGAAAAATTTAATTTAGTTTTGTCTAGTGATCGATAAACTCACCAACACGCTTGGATTTGCTTTCGCTGTAAAAGCATATTTTCACAAATCTGACCGACAGGTGGATTAACAAAAAGCTAAGCTGTGTTTTGGTCTTTTCAATTGTGATATTCATGAAAATAAATTATTATATTGTTTTAAAATTTGGCGCTCTTGCAATTTCCAGCGCTTGTTTAGAAAATGATCCCGTTAAAAG
>NW_019944414.1:30984-32783 GCF_002910315.2 Salvelinus sp. IW2-2015 | reverse complement strand
CTATATCATAGCCAGATAACATACAGTATCTAGTCTGATAAATGAACAAGCCCACAGCCAGTAGACCAACTCATATTCTGTTCTTCTGAAACACATTTTCTTCATATCATAATGTTTCTTTAGACCTGAATATAATAAATAATTTGATTTATTGCGATGGTTTTATATTCAATAGATTTATTGACATCGGTGGCTCGTATGCAGCTTGGAGACCTGGAGATACTAAATGTGTTTATGTCAATTAACGGTGAAATTACCGTGAGACCGGTCGTCTTTTGCATGACGATAACCGGCTGACAAAATGTCACGACAGCTATAGCCTTAACTACAGCGCCACATAGACACAAATATAAAATATAACTAACTATATTATTAGCTAGAACAACAATGATTAGCTAACTACGGATTCTGATTTGTCCGAGTACTCGGCCCACCCCTAGTAACCAGAACTCATCCTGTAAAGTCTTGTTTTGAGTTGCTTTTGTAAATCCGAAAATTTGCTTGAGATAATCTCACTGCAACACTGAGTCCATGTTGCTTGACATGTGACGTTTTCAAAGAACTGCCAGTCAAGGTGTGTTCCCCGTCCCACTCAGTCTGTCTTTCCAGACTTCCTGGTAGTTGGACATGAGAGAAAAAGTACTTTTTCAATATCATGGGTGATGTTTTAGTCACTCAAAAGTCTGGGATTCAGAAATACTTTTTTTTGTGACTTTTAACATAGTTCTCCCAGATTTGAGGTGAAATTGAATTGATTATTTGTTTTTTGTCTTTCTGTCAGATGCCTGTGAATTGACACTGGATCCAAACACAGCATTCAAAAACCTCTCTCTGTCTGAGGAGAACAGAAAGGTGACGCGGGTGGACGAAGAGCAGACGTATCCTGACCACACAGATAGATTTGAGAACTGGGATCAGGTGCTGTGTCGAGAGGGTCTGACTGGACGCTGTTACTGGGAGGTGGAGTGGATGGGGCACGAGGTCCATGTAGGTGTAACGTACAGTGGAATAGGAAGGGAAGGAAGGGGTCATGACTGTGGACTTGGATACAATAACAAGTCCTGGACTCTTAGTTGTAATAATGATATTTACACTGCCAGGTACAATAAGAAGCCCGTAACTGTACCTGACCACGCCTTCCGCTCCCACAGAATAGGAGTTTATCTGGACTGGCCGGCCGGCACTCTGTCCTTCTACAGCGTCTCCTCTGACACAATGACCCACCTGCACACATTCCACTCCACATTCACTGAGCCCCTCTATCCAGCATTTCGGATCTGGTACTGTGGCGCCTCTCTGTCCCTGTGCCAGGTTCCCGCTGTGCCAGGTTCCCGCTGTGCCAGGTTCCCGCTGTGCCAGGTTCCCGCTGTGCCAGGTTCCCGCTGTCTCTTGTCCCTCCATATCGAAGTCTAGATAGTTACATGTCTACTTGTTACATAGACTGTTATCGCCCGTTTATTTACTTCGTTGAAGACTAGCGATATATATCGACAAATGGTTCTGTTGCCATAGCTCGTTCCCAGTCGTAAACATGACAAGCCGTATGCAATACCAATTATTTAGATATAGCTGGAGCTTGCCGGATAGCAGCGAGGTTATCCACGTCTCACTAATGGAGGCTCCAGTTCCCGCTCGCCTAGTGCTGCAGGTGTTCCTCGCGTGTAGTCAGGTTTTCGACACTGCATGTGCATGCCAGCGTCTCCCCGCTCATGTCACTCTTGCTTTTTCTGATTTCTTTGGCCTTTGTTGTCCGCTCGTGTGCAGGTTCCCGTGCTTGTCCAGTGTTTCCACGCCGATGT
>NW_019944414.1:27304-30855 GCF_002910315.2 Salvelinus sp. IW2-2015 | reverse complement strand
AGCCAGGTTTCCGCCTCGTGCCAGTTCCGCTGTGCCAGGATTTCCCGCTGTCGCCAGGTTCGTTTGCCAGGTTCCCGCTGTGCCAGGTTCCCGCTGTGCCAGGTTCCCGCTGAGCCAGGTTCCCGCTGTGCCAGGTTCCCGCTGTGCCCCAGTGAATACAAAGAAAGTATTTAAATGACAAATTAACTGTAGCTTTGACACCAGAACCGAATCTTACGGGAGCTCTGGCCTCAGGCCAGTGACATGTTTTCATCTGTCACAAGGTGAACTGTAGAGCACTTTAAAGCTTAGATGTAGTTTGCGTATATCCATTGTGCACTTATCAGGAGTTGACTGTATTTTGTGTTCGAGTTATTAAAGTATCGAACTATCAGTATTCTGAGTTCAGTTATATGCTATATTTGGAGTATGTAATTTTTTTTGTCCTTTTCAGTTCTAGATCTGAGATTTTATTATTATTTTAAAAAAAGCCTTTGTTTTTGTAGAGCAAACTTTGATGCGACAACAAAACATTTTGTGTGTGAAGATTCTGACGTTAAACCTGAGTTTTATTCGTGGGATCGCTGATTCGCTCATTCATGCCCGCCTGCACAGCAAAGGGAATGAATTCATTCATGCCTACCTGCACAGCAAAGGGAATGAATTCATTTAACTGTGGATTTAAAATACAGTGAATGTTATGTGTTGTCTCAATGTAAAACTACACCACAGTGGAAGATTCCTTAAAAATAACACTCAATCAGGGAGAAAGAGAGAGAGAGAGAGGCAGGTGGGGGAGTGATGTAGTGATGTTTTTCCATTGAACATTGAAATATGAAATCAATTTTAGTTTTTATATGCCAAAGAAAATGAAAGTGGTTCTTTGTTTGTTTCTCTTCTCTTTCCTATCCAATAAATAAAATAAAAAAACAAGCCATTTTCTGGTTCCTGGTTATTCCTTTTTGTTTACTCAGAAAAGTAACAGTCAGAATGTACTCAGACTCCACCGGGTTCAGGAACGACCACATGTTAAGATCCACCAAGGCCTATGCTTGATGGTGTGCTGCCATAGACACACAGTCATCTGGAACATCACATTACCTGAAAAAGTAGCGGACAAACACATTCGATCGAACTAAGGTTGGCTCCTTTGCACCCCAGTATCTCTACTTATACACTCATCTTCTGTACATCTACCACCCCAGTATCTCTACTTGCACACTCATCTTCTGTACATCTACCACCCCAGTATCTCTACTTGCACACTCATCTTCTGCACATCTATCACCCCAGTATCTCTACTTATACACTCATATTCTGCACATCTACCACCCCAGTATCTCTACTTATACACTCATCTTCTGCACATCTATCACTCCAGTATCTCTACTTATACACTCATCTTCTGAAGGAGTCTATGCTATCCAAAGGACACGCTCAATGCTTGGATGGTGTGCTGGCCAATAGCACTCACGCAACGCTCTAGTCATATAGGCACAACTGCACGACACCCATCACATTACCTGAAAAAAGTAGCGGACAAACTCACAAGAGGTCCTATATAAGACATCACGAACTAAGGTTGGCTCCTTTGCACCCCAGTATCTCTACTTATACACTCATCTTCTGTACATCTACCACCCCAGTCATTCAGTACATGCTCATCTCTGCGTGCCCACTCATCACTAGTCATCCACCATATCTCTTACTTTACATATAAGACCCAACACCCCAGTATCTCTATTGCACATCATCTCTGCACATCTATCACCCCAGTATCTCTACTTATACCATATTCTGCACATCTACCACCCCAGTATCTCTACTTACACTCATCTTCTGCACATCTATCACTCCAGTATCTCTACTTATACATCATCTCTGCACATTCTATCACCCAGTATCTCTACTTTATACACTCTCTCTGCACATCTATCCTCCTGCTAGAGTGCTATATGAACATCTCCTCCTAGAGGACTCACTATCTCTATTGACCTTACTCTCCTTATCCTAGAGTACTAATATAGGCACACATCCATTTCTGCAGCATTCTATCACCCCAGATATCTTCTACTTATACCAACCCTCCTAAGATGTCCCATTAACCAGCTGCAGTAGCAGTCTAGCTTATTTGCAACGTCCATTAGGTCGTGTAATTGCTAAGTATTATCTCCATTTTTAGCTCAAATTCTACATTCGCCCACCATGGCTATTTATTGCCCTTACCCCTTCTCTTATCCTATACCACTGTGACTCCATTGCACATGCTGTATGGCTACAATAGATAAAATGCAAAGAGATGATTTGTTCCGCTACTGTAAATTATACGAATTGAACCATATGAATGATTCATTAGATACATTATTCAGACATGTTTGTTAAACAACATGAATATACTTACAGATTTAACGTTGATACATGTGCTAATAATATGAGCAGTAGAAAACATCTTATGATTACATGCGATCGATGCAACATGAGGCGTTTGGGATACACGTGTATGTAGTCTAATGGCGTCAAGTTCACGAGGTCCATGTGTAGATGGGCGAGAAGATATTATGTTTCTTCACAAAACTCACTTATAGGCTACCTGAGATTTACATATACAAGGGAGCTTCTGAGGTGAGATGTGTCGTATTGACTGTAAGAAGATGCACGTGTGAGGGTGTAGTCTTAGATATTAAGACTCTAGAGGGGTAGTGTCACTATACTGACGTAGGGGGTGGTGGTTACCTAGTAATGTAGGCAGAAGAATGACTGCTTTGAGGGGATATAGTCATGGTATGATAGATACTCCTAGGAGTGAGTGTGATGTGTAGCCCGTAAGATATTGAGTGGTATCCTACTAGGTGTGTCCATTGATAGTAGACTACTTAGGGGTGTGTCTTATATATAGACTCTAGGGGTGTGTTTATATAGACTCTAGGGTGTGTCCTATATAGACTCTAGGGGTGTGTCTTTATATAGACTCTAGGGGTGTGTCCTATATAGACTCTAGGGGTGTGTCCTAATATAGACTTAGGGGTTGTGTCTTGTATAGACTCTAGGGGTGTGTCCTGTAGACTCTAGGGGTGTGTCTTATATAGACTCTAGGGGTGTGTCTTGTATAGACTCTAGGGTGTTCCTATATATACTCTAGGGGTGTGTCTTATATAGACTCTAGGGTGTGTCCTATATAGACTTTAGGGGTGTGTCCTTATATAGACTCTAGGGGTGTGTCTTATATAGACTCTAGGTGTCGTTAGGACTTGGTGGTGTCGTCCTATATAGACTCTAGGGGTGTGTTCTCTATATCGATTCTAGGGGTGTGTCCTTAGTATAGACTCTAGGGGTGTGTCCTGTAGACTCTAGGTGTTCTATATAGACTCTAGGGGTGTGTCTTTATAGACTCTAGGGGTGTGTCCTATATAGACTCTAGGGTGTGTCTTTATAATAGTACTCTAGGGGTGTGTGCCTATATAGATTTAGGGGTGTGTTTATGACTCTAGGGGTGTGTCTTATTATATACAACTCTAGGGGTTGTCCTTATATAGCACTCTAGGGTGTGTCCATATAGACTCTAGGGTGTGTCT
>NW_019944414.1:0-27279 GCF_002910315.2 Salvelinus sp. IW2-2015 | reverse complement strand
CTGCACATTCTATCACCTCCTAGGGCTCCGTCTACTTAGTACACTCTTTGTCTGCCAAACATCTATCACCTCCTGTGTGCTAAGTGCGTAGTTTTGATATGTTCTTATTACTTCGCTGCACATGGTCCCTATTATTTATTGCCTTACCTCTTATCCTATCTCATTTCGCACACGACTTTATATAGACTTTTTCTTATTTGGTATTGACTGTATGTTTTGTTTTACTCCATGTGTAACTCTGTGTTGTTGTTGTGTTGTCAACTGCTTTGCTTTATCTTGGCCACGGTCCACAGTTTATATAGACTCTAGGGGTGTGTCTTATATAGACTCTAGGGGTGTGTCCTATATAGACTCTAGGGGTGTGTCTTTATATAGACTAGGGGTGTGTCCTATATAGACTCTAGGGGTGTGTCTTATATATACTCTAGGGGTGTGTCCTATATAGACTCTAGGGGTGTGTCCTATATATACTCTAGGGTGTGTCCTATATATACTCTAGGGGTTTGTCCTATATAGACTCTAGGGGTGTGTCTTTATATAGACTCTAGGGGTGTGTCCTATATAGACTCTAGGGGTGTGTCTTATATAGACTCTAGGGGTTTGTCCTATATAGACTCTAGGGGTGTGTCTTATATAGACTCTAGGGGTGTGTCCTCTATAGACTCTAGGGGTGTGTCCTCTATAGACTCTAGGGGTGTGTCCTGACAAGGCAGGCTCTTTCTGGGGACCAGCAACATTAAGGCAGATATATACAATTTACAATAGTACATGACATTACATTTCATAACACTTTTCACAACAGAGTCAAGTGCACCAGAAACTCTACATGGAGAGATGGGAAACTCCATTCAATTATTATATTCCTCTTTCATTTACAAATCTCATGACGTGACTACGAGACGTGGCTGTCTCTCGGGGGATTTTTATTCAGCTGAGCCTGATAGCTAGCTACATTTCGTCTAGGTAGCAATTGCTGTGAAGTTACCGAAAATATTTGAAATATAACGACTAGAGTAACTACAGTATGTAATCTAACTCAACACTTAACTGCTACAGACTAGTTTAATTTACAATAAATAAAGGTTAGCTTACTAGAAAACGCGCTAACCAAACAACAGTGCAGGGCATGCACACTGAATTAAAGGGCAACTACACTAAAATAAAAAATTCTTAGATTTTACCCAGACCTCAAAAGTCTTCCCCCTGATGTGGTTTACGCATTGTTGTGAACACAGAAAATTTAATTTAGTTTTGTCTAGTGATCGATAAACTCACAAACGCTTGGATTGCTTTCGCTGTAAAGCATATTTTCAAAATCTGACACGACAGGTGGATTAACAACAAGCTAAGCTGTGTTTTGGTCTATTTCAATTGTGATATCATGAAAATAAATATTTTTTATATTGTTTTAAAATTTGGCGCTCTGCAATTCAGCGGTTGTTTAAGAAAATGATCCCGTTAAAGGGATCCGTGCGCTAAGAGGTAAATTAAACAACTGGGGAAAAACCAGAAAAACTTGGGGAAATCTGATAATAAAAAATAAAAAAAATATACACGGTTTTTAAAAGGCCCTACCAACGTTTTTTTTTGCTGTGCATGACTGCACTTTAGAATGTGTGTCATCCTGCAGAACAGCATTGTGGGGAAAGTTGAGGTCAGGTCTAATATTTGCTATGCAGCCAAGTGGGCAAGAGGTTGGGCCATCCTATAAATATTTTACAGTAATATAAGATATACAATTTTGCGGACACTTTTATCCAAATTGACTTACAGTCACGCGTGAATGTATTTTTATATCTGGGTGGTCCCGGGAATTGAACCCACTATCCTGGTGTTGCTATGCTCTATCAAGATACATGACAGGATTATAAATGCTTAATAACACCTCAATGTAATATGATTTATGAGGCCTTTAATAAGCAGTACTTATGCAACCCTTTATAAAGCACAGGTTTATGTCACATTTGACATCGGTGGTTATGTCACACAGTTATGCCACTATTATGAACCCTTTATAAAGCATGACATATGCTTATAGATTTGTAACATATTTCTGTAGTGTGCTTTATGAAGCCTTTAGAAGCAGCATGTAATTTAAAGCGCGGCCAGGTTTATACTACTGTAAACTATAGGCCTTATGAAGGGTTTATACTACTGTAAACTATAGGCCTTATGAAGGGTTTATACTACTGTAAACTATAGGCCTTATGAAGGGTTTATACTACTGTAAACTACAGGCCTTATGAAGGGTTTATACTACTGTAAATTATAGGCCTTATGAAAGGGTTTTATACTACTGTAAACTATAGGCTTATGAAGGTTTATACTACTGTAAACTATAGGCCTTAGGAAGGGTTTATACTACATGCCTTAGGAAGGGTTTATACTACTGTAAACTACAGGCCTTATGAAGGGTTTATACTACTGTAAACTAAAGGCCTTATGAAGGGTTATACTACTGTAAACTATAGGCTTATACTACTGTACACTATAGGCCTTATGAAGGGTTATACTACTGAAACTAAAGGCCTTATGAAGGGTTTATAACCAGCGGGTGGTGAACACAGCCCAATAAATCACTGGGACGTTGTTCCCACCTATCCAGGTCATCTACATTTACGTTCATTTAGCAGACGCTCTTATCCAGAGATTTCACACACACATCTACTTAACACAGTGCCTGAGGAAGGCCAGCAGCAGCATCAAGGACCCCACGCACGAGCTGGTCACGACCTTACTGTCAGGCAGTCGATATCGGAGAATGAGGTCACACACACACACAACACACACACACACACACACACACACACAACACACACACACACACACACACACACACACACACAACACACACACACACACACACACACACACACACACACACACACACACACACACACACACACACGTTGCTACCAGACTCTTATTATTGTTGGAATCGGCTAAACTTTGAAGATTTAGATATTAAATGAATGATAGGATGAAAAAGAGACTAGACAGAAAGACAGGAATGGGCCAGGTTTCCTCCAGACGTGATGCTTGGCATTCAGGCCAGAGTTCAATCTTGGTTTCATCAGACCAGAGAATCTTGTCATGGTCTGAGAGTCGTCTTTAGTGCCTTTTGGCAAGCTCCAAGCGGGCTGTCGTGCCTTTTACTGAGGAGTGGCTTCCGTCTGGCTGCTCTACTATAAAGGCCTGATTGTGAGTGCTGCAGAGATGGTTGTCCTTCTGGAAGGTTCTCCCATTTCCACAGAGGAACTCTGGAGCTCTGTCAGAGTGACCATCGGTTCTTGGTCACCTCCCTGACCAAGACCCTTCTACCCAGATTGCTCAGTTTGGCCAAGCGGCCAGCTCTAGGAAGATCTTGGTGGTTCCAAACCTCTTCCATTTAAGAATGATGGAGGCCACTGTGTTCTTGGGGACATTAAATGCTGCAGACATGTTTTGGTACCCTTTCCCAGATCTGTGCCTCGAAACAAGCTCTGACATGCACTGTCAACTGTGGGACCTTATATGGACAGGTGTGTGCCTTTCCAAATCATGTCCAATCAATTGAATTTACCACAGGTGGACTCCAATCAAGTTGTAGAAACATCTTAAGGATGATGAATGGAAACAGGATGCACCTGAGTTCAATTTCTAGTCTCATAGCAAAGGACCTGAATACTTATGTAAATAAGATATGTTTTTTTAAATTTTATATTCTAAAAACCTGTTTTCGCTTTGTCATTATGGGGCATTGTGATGTCATTATGGGGTATTGTGATGTCATTATGGGGCATTGTGTGTAGATTGCTGAGGTTGTTTAGAATGAGGCTGTAAAGTAACAAAATGTGGAAAAAGTCAAGGGGTCTGAATACTTTCCGAAGGCACTGTACGTATCCCAACCAGAAGCCATGGATTACAGGCAACATCCGCACTGAGCTACAGGCTAGACTGTCAAGGAGCAGGACACTAATCCGGACGCTTATAAGAAATCCCCTATGACCTCCGACGAGCCATCAAACAGTCAAAACATCAATACAGGAAAGGGCGTCGAATCCTTCTATGCCGGCTCAGACGCTCGTGGAATGTTTATTTTGATTTTACCAGGTAAGTTGACTGAGAACACGTTCTCATTTACAGCAACGACCTGGGGAATAGTTACAGGGGAGAGGGGATGAATGAGCCACTTGGAAGCTGGGGATGACTAGGTGACCGTGATGGTATGAGGGACAGCTTGGGAATTTAGCCAGGACACCGGGGTTAACACCTCTACTCTTACGAATGTGGCAAAACTATCACGGACTACAAAGGGAAACACGGATGCGAGCTGCCCACTGACGAGATTCTAACAGACAAGCTAAATTCCTTCTATGCTCGCTTCGAGGCAAGCAACACTGAAACCATGCATGAGCGCACCAGCTGTTCCAGACGACTGTTATCTCGCTCTCTGTAGCCGATGTGAGTTATGCCTTTAAACAGGTTAACATTCACAAGACCACGGGCCAGACGGATTACCAGGACATGTACTCAGAGCATGCGCTGACCAGCTGGCAAGAGTCTTCACTGACAGTTTAAACCTCTCCCTGTCCCAGTCTGTAATATCTGGCTCACATCATCAAGACCCTCATCCCATATCCCAGACAACCTGAGGGGTATCCTTCGAAGCAGGTTTGAGTTAGTGAGGTAACTTTGGTCAACTCTGAATTCAACTCGGGTAAACCGGTCATACGAAAGTGGCTCACCAGGTAAATTTCTACGGAATCCTTCAGAACTAACCTCCTTCGGGGCAGGCTAACTTACGGCTAATTCTGTACTTACCCTGAATGAAATGACTGAGCCGTGAGTTGAGGACCAAAGAAATCAGATTCCCTCTTGCAAAGATAGCTTCATCACCCCCTTCATTTGAGGAAGACTGATTAAATATTTTATTAATAAAATGCTTTTTTTTGTAAAAAATAAATAAACAAACATCAAAAAGAAAGGAGGACCAAGGCACTCTTCATAAAATTAATTAAAATGCCTTTATTTGTATAACATGTTCCATAGAAACAAAGTTTAAAAAATCCGACGCGTTTCGTCTGCATGGCCTTCGTCAGGGAGTACAAAAAAATCATACAATGTCCTCTTTTGAACAGCTTTTCCAATTAGCCCTAATTAGAACAGGGAGTGGTTACAACATTGATTGGACACACCTAGTAAGCAATACTATACACATTAAAAAGTGAAATACTGTAGCTGTGTTATCATAAAAATACAACTCCAAGCTAGAAGTATCAGAACACTAAAAGGTAGTTCTAACCTTAAATATGACTGGGAGAAGTGTCTAGAATAAGAAAAGAATATATTCCATAGTACACTAGAACACAGCAATATATTCCATAGTACACTAGAACACAGCAAAACATGAACAACAGTCTAAACATAGCTGAGGGCAATTGAGCAAAATGTCCACTAGATGGCAGCAAATGGACCTATCACGACCCTACAGGAAGGGTGAGAAATCCATACCTTCATTTAAACCAGGGTATTTAGTGGCCTGTAGTTTGTAAATCCATATCTTCATTTAAACCAGAGTATTTAGTGGCCTGTAGTTTGTAAATCCATATCTTCATTTAAACCAGGGTATTTAGTGGCCTGTAGTTTGTAAATCCATATCTTCATTTAAACCAGGGTATTTAGTGGCCTGTAGTTTGTAAATCCATTCTTCATTTAAACCAGGGTATTTAGTGGCCTGTAGTTTGTAAATCCATATCTTCATTTAAACCAGGGTATTTAGTGGCCTGTAGTTTGTAAATCCATATCTTCATTTAACAGGGTATTTAGTGGCCTGTAGTTTGTAAATCCATATTTTCATTTAAACCAGGGTATTTAGTGGCCTGTAGTTGTAAATCCTAATCTTCATTTAAACCAGGGTATTTAGTGGCCTGTAGTTTGTAAATCCATATTCTTCATTAACCAGAGTATTTAGTGGCCTGTAGTTGTAAATCCATATCTTCATTTAAACCAGAGTATTTAGTGGCCTGTAGTTTGTAATTCCATACCTTCATTTAAACCAGAGTATTTAGTGGCCTGTAGTTTGTAAATCCATGTCTTCATTTAAACCAGGGTATTTAGTGGCCTGTAGTTTGTAAATCCCAAAACGTTCCCTTTGGTTTAACTGTTTTAGACGCTCCCTTTTCTAATAGAGGCCGGAATATGATCAATACCCATAGCTAGGGAGGCGGGTTGCCATGGGGTCGGGACTTGTAGTGTTTGCATGGGGTAAGGACTTGTGTGTCTTGCCATGGGAGGATGTAGTGCCTTGCATGGTGTAAGGATTGTAGTGCCTTGCCATGGGGTAAGGACTTGTAGTGTCTTGCCATGGGGTAAGGACTTGTGTTGCATGGGGTAAGGCTTGTGTCTTGCCATGGGGTAAGGACTTGTAGTGCCTTGCATGGGGTAAGGACTTGTAGTGCCTTGCCATGGTGTAAGGACTTGTAGTGTCTTGCATGGGGTAAGGACTTGTAGTGTCTTGCCATGGGTAAGGATTGTAGTGCTCTTGCCATGGGGTAAGGACTTGTAGTGCCTTGCCATGGGGTAAGGATTGTAGTGTTTGCCATGGTGTAAGGACTTGTAGTGCCTTGCCATGGGTAGGACTTGTAGTGTCTTGCGCATGGGGTAAGGACTTGTGTCTTGCCATGGGGTAAGGACTTGTAGTGTCTTGCCATGGTGTAAGGACTTGTAGTGCCTTGCCATGGGGTAGGACTTGTAGTGTCTTGCCATGGGGTAAGGACTTGTGTCTTGCCATGGGGTAAGGACTTGTGTCTTGCCATGGGGTAAGGACTTGTAGTGCTTGCCATGGGGTAAGGACTTGTGTCTTGCCATGGGGTAAGGACTTGTAGTGCTTGCCATGGGTAAGGACTTGTGTCTTGCCATGGGGTAAGGACTTGTAGTGTCTTGCCATGGGGTAAGGACTTGTCTTGACATGGGGTAAGGACTTGTAGTGCCTTGCCATGGTGTAAGGACTTGTAGTGGCTTGCCATGGGGTAGGACTTGTAGTGTTTGCATGGTGTAAGGACTTGTAGTGCTGCCATGGGGTAGGGACTTGTGGTGTCTTGCCGGTGTAGGATTGTATGCCTTGCATGGGTAGACTTGTAGTGCTTGCCATGGTGTAAGGACTTGTAGTGTCTTGCCATGGGGTAGGGACTTGTAGTGTCTTGCATGGGGTAAGGACTTGTAGTGCCTTGCTGGGGTAAGGACTTGTAGTGTCTTGCCATGGTGTAAGGACTTGTAGTGCTTGCCATGGTGTAAGGACTTGTAGTGCTTGCCATGGTTGTAAGGACTGTAGTGTCTTGCCATGGTGTAAGGACTTGTAGTGCCTTGCATGGTGTAAGGACTTGTGGTGCCTTGCCATGGGGTAAGGACTTGTAGTGTCTTGCCATGGGGTAAGGACTTGTAGTGTCTTGCCATGGTGTAAGGACTTGTAGTGTTCTTGCATGGTGTAGGGATTGTAGTGTTTGCCATGGGGTAAGGACTTGTAGTGCCTTGCCATGGTGTAAGGACTTGTAGTGTCTTGCATGGGGTAAGGACTTGTGTCTTGCCATGGGGTAAGGACTTGTAGTGTCTTGCATGGGGTAAGGACTTGTAGTGTCTTGCCATGGGTGTGTCTGTTGCCATGGTGTAAGGACTTGTAGTGTCTTGCATGGTGTAAGGATTGTAGTGCCTTGCCATGGGGTAGTCTTCATTGCCTACCGTATGGCGTCCTTGTGTTCGCTAAGCGGTCTTGAAGGCGTCTCTTTGTCCGTCCAGTGTAGAACACCTCGCACTGTGTACATTCCAATCTATACATGACATGAGTGGTTTTACAGTTAATGAATTGCTTGACGTAATACTCCATCTTGGAAGCTGTGTCAACAAAATACTTTTTTCTGTGCAATATTTATGCAATGGTTGCACTGGGTCATTTAAAAGAGCCCTTGGGTTTGTGGTCAAGCCAAGTTTTTTGAGAGTCACCCGGAAGATAACTGTGGACTAATTTGTCATTTAGGGTAGGACATCTCTTAAAGCTTATGACTGGTGTTCAGGAAAGACTTGGCGTAGTAGCGTATCACTTTGGATGATTCAATTAATTTTAATGATTATTTTATTGTTCTCTGCTTCAGTGCTGTATTTGTAACAAATACACTCTCTCTGATGTATACGAGGCACTCCCTTCGCAACAAGTTCTCTCTGTCAAGTAATCCAGCCCTTTATACCTGCATCTTTCAGGACCTGAATGCTGTAGCCCCGATTCAAGAAGCGATTCTCCAATTGTACTTGGGTAAATGGGAAAACCAACGCCTGCAAATTCAGGATCACTTTCTTTCATTTTTGATGTGGCATTTTTAAAAAGCTCACGGATTGATGTTTCAGCATCGTCTCAATGAAGAGTTCTGATTGCTCTATGGATTGATGTTTCAGATCGTCTCAATGAAGAGTTCTGATTGGCCCATGGATTAATGTTTCAGCATCGTCTCAATGAAGCGTTCTGAGTTCTACTAGCCACGTGTGACGAGCAGTTACAAGCCTGCTAGAATGAGCGGCAGGCGGAGGAGGAGCAATATCACCCGTCGTAGTACGGATGAGCCTGAAATGTGAAGCTAACTGAAGCTGGTTAGCTTTAGAACCCCCTGAGTAGCTCTAGTTGCTTCGTAGGATACTACTCAGGCTTTTCACTAAGCCAGATGTGTTAGAATGCACTGTATGTGTCCTACTCAGTTCTGATATTATCACCAGTTTAAATAGTCTATTCACAGGTACCTTCACCTGTTCTGATCCCAGTTTAAATGAATAGTCTATTCACAGGTACCCTTCACCTGTTCTGATACCAGTTTAAATGAATAGTCTATTCCCAGGTACCATTCACCTGTTCTGATACCAGTTTAAATGAATAGTCTATTCACAGGTACCCTTCACCTGTTCTGATACCAGTTTAAATGAATAGTCTATTCACAGGTACCATTCACCTGTTCTGATACCAGTTTAAATGAATAGTCTATTCACAGGTACCATTCACCTGTTCTGATGTAGTTTAAATGAATAGTCATTCACAGGTACCCTTCACCTGTTCTGATGTCAGTTTAAATGAATAGTCTATTCACAGGTACCTTCACCTGTTCTGATGTCAGTTTAAATGAATAGTCTATTCACAGGTACCATTCACCTGTTCTGATGTCAGTTTAAATGAATGTCTATTCACAGGTACCCTTCACCTGTTCTGATGTCAGTTTAAATGAATAGTCTATTCACAGGTACCCTTCACCTGTTCTGATGTCAGTTTAAATGAATAGTCTATTCACAGGTACCCTTCACTGTTCTGATGTCAGTTTAAATGAATAGTCTATTCACGGGTACCCTTCATGTTCTGATACCAGTTTAATGAATAGTCTATTCCAGGTCCTTCAACTGTTTGAATACAGTTTTAAATGAATAGTCTATTCATACCTACCTGGTGATATACCATTAACTAATTCTACCTGCTTCACTGTCGATACTCAGTTTAAATGACTTAGTCTATTCACAGTACTTCACTGTTCTGATATCACCAGTTTAAACCGAATAGTCTATTACAGAACGTCCTTCACCCTGTTTCTGTACCAGTTTAAATGAATAGTCTATTCACAGGGTACCATTCAACCTGTTTCTGATACAGTTTTTAAACTGAATAGTCTATTCACAGTACCCTTCACCTGTTCTGATCAGTTTAAATGAATAGTCTATTCACGGGGTACCCTTCACCTGTTTCTGCATGCAGTTAATGGAAATAGTCTATTCCCAGCGGTACCCTTTCACCTGTTCTGGATGTCAGTTTAAATGAATATAGTCTATTCACGGTACCCTCACCTGTTCTGATGTCAGTTTAAATGAATAGGTCTATTCACGGGTACCTTCACCTGTTTCGATTACAGTCAGTTTAAAATGAATAGTCTATTCACAGGTTACCCTTCACTGTTCTGCATATTATCCGTTTTAAATGAACTAGTTCCCTATTCACGGGTACCATTACCTGTTTCTTGATACCAGTTTTAAATGAATAGTCCTATTCACAGGGTACCCTTCACCTGTTTGATATTCCAGTTTTAAACTAATAGTTATTCACACGGTACCATTTCACCTGTTCTGATACCAGTTTAATGAATAGTCTATTCAAGGTACCATTCACCTGGTTCTTATACCAGTTTAAACGTAATAGTCTATCACAGTACTTCACTGTTCTGCATCCCAGTTTAAATAAAATAGCTATTGCACCAGTACCATTCACCTGTTCTATACCAGTTTAAATGAATAGTCTATTCACAGGTACCTTCATCTTCTATCAGTACATACCATGTATTTCAGCGTGTACCAGGGCCGTATTTAACCAGCCGTATAAAGTGTCTTCACACTGTTGTACTTACACGTTCATGAACCTAGGTCTTACATGATGAATAGTCGTATCACAGTCACCTGTCTTGCTATTATCACGTTTAAATGAATGTGTTCATTTCATATAGTACTTCACCTGTATGAATAGTGTCCTATCACCTTGTTCTGATATTAATCACCTAGTATGAATGTGTTCCTATCACACTGATGAATAGTGTACAACTCACCTGTTCTGATATTATACACCAGTTATATAGGGTAACTTCACTGAAGTAGTGAATCACTGTCATATATCACCTATTGAATAGTGTCATTCACCTGTTCTGGATATTATACCTGTATGGAATAGTAGTGACATTCACCTGTATGATAGTGTGTACATCACCTGTTTCTGAGTATTATACCAGTATGAATAGTGTTAAATCACCTGTATGAATAGTGTAGCATCACTGTTTGATAGTGTCCTCAACCTGTTCTGGGGCATATTATACCTTTATTGAATAGTGTACATCACCTGTTGAATAGTGTACATCACCTGTTCTGATATTACCGTATGGAATAGGACAATACCTGTATCGAATAGTGTCACATTACACCTGTTTATGAAAATAGTGTTCCCTTCTTACTCAAACCGTGTTCTGATAAACCTTATGATATTACATCACCTTGTATGAAATTACATATGTAGAATAGAATCAGATGAGGAAACATCACTGTTAATAGCTTCACGTTCAATTTACTGTATAATAGTGTCATATGTAGATATGACCACGTTTGAAATAGTGTCGCTTTCACACTGTTCTGAATACTTACACTTGTATTGAATAGTGTACATCACCCTGTATGAATGTGCTACAGATCACCTGTTTCTGATATTATCACCTGTAATGTGTTAACATATTGTTGACAGTCAGCTATATCAAAAACTAGTTCATCACCTGTCTATATATCACCCTGTTGAATAGTGTACATTCACCTGTTTTGATATTATCACCTGTATGAATAGTGTACATTCACCTGTTCTGATATTATCACCTGTTATGAATAGTGTCCATCCACTCTCTGTTTCTTGGATTATTCATCACCTGTTAATGAATCCAGTGTAACATGATTCAACCGTGTTTCTGATATTATCACCTGTATGAATAGTGTCCAATCATCACCCTGTTCTGATATTTCACCTGTATGAATAGTGTCCATCACCTGTTCCTGATATTATCACCTGTATGAATAGTGTCCATCACCTGTTCTGCTGATATTATCACCTGTACAAGAATCAGAAAGAGACAGAATGAAGTGTCCTTATTCAGTATTTTATTCATCCATCTTCTAATCACAGTACAAGTTATATTTCATTTAAATTCCGCCAGTCTGCCGTAATAAACTTTTAGACATTAACATTAACAATACCGTAATAACAGATTATTACCCTAAACACGGTTTTGACCTGTCATCTGTTTTGTAAGCTACGTTTTGTTGTCCTCCTCCAACACACAGGAAACTAACAGACAATTAAAAGGGCAAAATATCTCCCTGTGCCCTACATAGTGCACTACATTTGACCAGAAGCACTATTGGAAAGGGAGTAGGGTGCCATTGAGACTCATTGAGAGTGTTTCTACTACACAATAAAAGGAAATTATTATTAACTAAACACACGGGGAAAAAGTCTGTAACATAAATCTGACTCTGTGTCCCTTTACTTATAAGACTGAAGTCACCATGTGAAATGTGTAAAACTAATATCAAGAAATATGACTATGGCCTTGACTATGTCCCCAAGACAAGGTCTATTAAAACTGCAGTAACTGGCGAAAAGTCAGTCGGTGCCACTGCAAACTATTTAGTTGTAGACAGTTGGGGCTAGGGCTGAACATGCAAACACAATGCTTTCGGTGTGTGTGTGTGTGGTGTGGTGTGTGTGTGTGTGGTGTGTTGTGTGTGTGTGTTGTGTGTGTGTGTGTGTGTGTGTGTTGTGTGTGTGTGTGTGTGTGATACAGATCAGGTTAATGGCGGGTACGGTAGGTCTTTCTGATCGACATGCCTCTCTCCTCTCTGGTGGCATCGTCGTTTACGGGAAAGAGACGGTTATTACAGGGGCCCACATCTCAACTACCAGGAGTCCCTCAACGCCACTTCCTTAGTAACAGTAATTCTAGCTCCTCATTGGCCAGAACCAGCGCTGTCTCTGCAGGGAATGTAGACTGAGAGAGGAATGGGGGGAGAGACGGAAGAGAGAGGACAGAGAGAGGAATGGGGGGGGGGGGAGACGGACAGAGAGAGGGGACAGAGAGAGGAATGGGGGGGAGAGAGAGGGGGGAGAGAGAGGAGGAGAAGAAATCATACTGTGCGCTGTTAGGAGTTCTGTAATACATTGTTGATCACTCATCCAAGATTCCACAGTGTGTGTGGCACGTTCCTGCGGATCACCAGAGGCTAAAGGCCTGACAAATAGCAGCCATTAACAATCAATTCGCTCACACACACACACACACACTTGCATGCAGGGAAGGGGAATAGCCCACTGTCTGGGACTGACACCTCCCTCTACTCTGGGACTGAACACCTCCCTCTACATCTGGGATGAACCCTCCTCTTACATCTGGGACTGAACACCTCCCTCTACATCTGGGACTGACACCTACCTATTCTACATCTGGGACTGAACACCTCCTCTACATCTGGGACTGAACACCTCCCTCTAACATCTGGGACTGAACACCTCTCCCTTACTCATCTGGGACTGAACACCTCCTCTACATCTGGGACTGAACACCTCCCTCTACATCTGGACTGAAACCTCCCTCTACATCTGGGACTGAACACCCTCCTCTACATCTGGGACTGAAACCTCCGCTCTACATCTGGACTGAACACCTCCCTCTACATCTGGGACTGAACACCTCCCTCTACAACTGGGACTGAACACCTCCACACCCCCTTCTCCCCATCCACCCATCCTCTCCACAGACTACGTTGGTCAGACTACCAGACTACGCGACTACGTCCATGAGTAACTAAACCACCTCTACCCCTCCGTTCTATTGGCGAACATACATCATGGAGAATAAACTGGATGAGCTCCATTGGAGACTATCCTATCTACGAGACCTGAACAACTGTAATATACTGTTTCTCAGAGTCGTGGATGAACAAGGACCTGAATAATATACATCTAGCTGGCTTTTCCGTGCATCGTCAAGACCGGTCGGCAGCCTCGGATAAGACTAACAGGGAAGAGGTCTCTTTGTTAACAACAGCTGGTGTGTGATCTCATATTAAGGAAGTCTCGAGGTTTTGCTCACCCGAGGTAGAATACCTCATGATAAGCTGTAGACAGTACAGTCTATATCAAGAGAGTTTATCTATAACTATAACTGTAGACAGTACAGTCTATATCACGAGAGTTGATCTATATCTATAACTGTAGACAGTACAGTCTATATCACGAGAGTTGATCTATATCTATAACTGTAGACAGTACAGTCTATATCACGAGAGTTTATCTATATCTATAAATTGTAGACAGTACAGTCTATATCACGAGAGTTTATCTATATCTATAAATTGTAGACAGTACAGTCTNTATCTATATCTATAAATTGTAGACAGTACAGTCTATATCACGAGAGTTGATCTATATCTATAACTGTAGACAGTACAGTCTATATCACGAGAGTTTATCTATAAATTGTAGACAGTACAGTCTATATCACGAGAGTTTATCTATATTTTTTGCAGCTGTCTATTGTATTCAGGACAAAAAGTAAATTACTTTGCCACAATTTTTGTGCAGTATTGTTTCAGTAACACTTTACTTGACAGGTATTAGGAAATATGACATGGTTATGACCGTATTATAACAGGTTATAATATGCTGTCAGCTGTTAGGACACGGCATGTAAAGACCATATAACAGGTCATGTCATCTGTTAGGACATATTACATGGTTATGACGTGTTATGACCATATAATATAGGTTATGTCATCTGTTAGGACATATTACATGGTTATGACTTGTTATGACCATATTATAACAGGTTATGTCACCTGTTATAGTTATGACGCTGGGTGTTAAGTAAAGTGTTACCATTACTTCAGTGCCTTGTTGCAAACAGGATACATATTTTGGAATATTTGTATTCTGTACAGGCTTCCTTCTCTTCACTCTGTCATTCATGTTAGTATTGTGGAGTAACTACAATGTTGTTGATCCATCCTCAGTTTTATCCTATCACAGCCATTATACTCTGTAACTGTTTTAAAGTCATCATTGTCCTCATGGTAAAATCCCTGAGCGGTTTCCTTCCTCTATGGCAACTGAGTTAGGAAGGACGGCTGTATCTTTGTAGTGACTGGGTGTATTGATACACCATCCAAAGTGTAATTAATTACTTCACCATGCTCAAAGGGATATTCAATGTCTCTTTGTTTTTTTTACCCATCTACCAATAGATGCCCTTTGTGAGGCTTTGGAAAACCTACCTATTCTTTATGGTTGAATCTGTGTTTGAAATTCACTGTTCGACTGAGGGACCTTACAGATAATTGTATGTGTGGGGTACAGAGATGATGTAGTCGTTCAGGAATCATGTGACTTGATAAGCATATGTTTACACCTGAACTTATTTAGGCTTGCCACAACAAAGAGGTTGAATACTTATTGACTCAAGACATTTCAGCTTTCTGTTTTTAACAAATTTGCAAACAATTAAAAAAACAAAATCGACTTTGACATTACGGGGTATTGTGTGTAGGCCAGTGACAATTTTTTAAATAATCAATTTAATAAATTTTTAATTCAGGCTGTAACAACAAAATGTGGATAAAGTCAAAGGGGTGTGAATACTTTCTGAAGGCTCTGTATGCAGGCTGATCACTAAAGATAGACGGCGATTGAACCCGTGTTGCTTGGAGCGGGAGCACCCTGTTTCAGACCACTGCCCCACCCCTGTTCAGACCACTTCCCCCCCACCCCCTGTTCAACCACTGCCCCCCCCCCCCGCCCCCCCCCCCCTCCCCCACCCCCCCCCCTGTTGCAGACCACTGCCCCACCCCCCCTGTTCAGACCACTGCCCCCCCCCCTGTTCAG
Organism: Salvelinus sp. IW2-2015; assembly: GCF_002910315.2. Classification (NCBI taxonomy): domain Eukaryota; kingdom Metazoa; phylum Chordata; class Actinopteri; order Salmoniformes; family Salmonidae; genus Salvelinus; species Salvelinus sp. IW2-2015. Next base: position 11,819 of record NW_019944414.1, on the reverse strand, counting down.
ACCACTGCCCCCCCCCCCCCCTGTTCAGACCACTTGCCCCACCCCCCCTGTTCAGACACTGCCCCACCCCCCCCTGTTCAGACCACTGCCCCACCCCCCCTGTTCAGACACACTCCCCACCCCCCCTGTTCAGACCACGCCCCCCCCCCCCTGTTTCAGACCACTGCCCCCCCCCCCCTGTTCAGACCACTGCCCCCCCCCCCCTGTTCAGACCCACTGCCCCCCCCCTTCAGACCACTGCCCCCCCCCCCTGTTCAGACCACTGCCCCCCCCCCTCCCTGGTTCAGACACTTGCCCACCCCCCGTTCAGACCACTGCCCCCCCCCCCTGTTCAGACCACTGCCTACCCCACCCTGTTCAACACACTCCCTGTTCAGACCACTGCCGCCACCCTGTTTGGACCACTGCCCCCCCCCCCCCCCCCTGGTTTGGACCACTGCCCCACCCTGTTTGGGACCACTGCCCCCCCCCCCCCCCCTGTTTGGACCACTGCCCCACCCTGTTCAGACCACGCCCCCACCCTGTTTGGACACACTGCCCCCACCCTGTTTGGACCACTGCCCCCCCCCCCACGCCTTTGGACCACTGCCCCCACCCTGTTCAGACCACTGCCCCCCACCCTGTTTTGGACACTGCCCCCACCTTTGACCACTGCCCCCACCCTGTCGCACTGCCCCCACCCTGTTTGGACACTGCCCCCACCCTGTGGACCACTGCCCCCACCCTGTTTGCACACTGCCCCCACCCTGTTTGGACCACTGCCCCCACCCTGTTTGGACCACTGCCCCCACCCTGTTTGACCACTGCCCCCACCCTGTTTGGACCACTGCCCCCACCCTTTCAGACCACTGCCCCCACCCTGTTTTGACCACTGCCCCACCCTGTTCGGACCACTGCCCCCACTGTTCAGACCACTTGCCCCACCCCTGTTTTTGTGATTGAGTTGTGCAATAGGCCTATCTGATGGTACTGACAGTTTCACTGACAGTTGTGGCTGTCAGTGAAAAGTAAAAAAAGGTGTGGACACGTCTCTAGACACGTCTCTCTCCAGAATGATCCAAATTCATGTTTTCATTGTATGAATTGTTAACCATTTGATTGTTTTGAATCAATTCCCCATTACATCATCAGTAGTGAACATACGGAAATAGATCAATCGATGAGCTCCAGACCGATAGAAAGCGAGTCGGACAGGCCGAGTAGAGAAGAGATGAATGTGTTGAAAGAAACTGAATTGATCATATTTTCTACTGTTTATTTTGTCGACTTTAGGCCCGAGTTGATAAGTTATTATGCTGCATTGGGCCTAAATCAAATCAAATCAAATGTATTCGTACATCAGCTGATATGTCAAAGTGCTGTACAGAAACCAGCCTAAAACCCAAACAGCAAACAATGCAGGTGTAGAAGCACGGTGGCTAGGAAAAACTCCCTAGAAAGGCCTATAGGCTATTCTCTGAGTCCTATGGATTACGTCATGAATCACGGTGTATCAATGTGTTCATATGGCAGAGCCAGCATTAGAGGAACGTTTAACTTGTAGATTTTACCATTTAATTCAGATTTTAAGGATTAACCACGTCACAATGATTTTGAGAAATGTTATTATTGAAATGAAAACTGTGCATACGAATATCATAATTTGTTACGTAGATTGGCAGTGTTACAGGTTATATTGGTGATTCCCCTTGCCACTTTATTGTTAAGCCAATGGGCTTTCAGTTTTGTCTTGCCTTCACCTCCTCAACATGGCATCTTATTGGCTGGTTTGCGTAGCTTGCTTACGAGGGAGGATGTTTCAGTCAGAATCGTCCCAGTGAACAAGCACCAAACCAGCGGGAAGTGGTTGGTTGCAAAGCAACTGTACCGTCAAAAGTGATTTTTATACTCCCAAGTGATGATTTAAATGTACATCAATTTGTTTGTAAATGTTATTCGAACATCACACGTAAGATGCAGCATTTTTTGGTGAATATTTATTTTGCATTTTGTTGTAGAGAATTCCCGCTAATACGAGCTAGCAACTTACTGGGTCTGGTGGGGGGGTGGGGGGGGTTCGTATATTTTGTACAGTGCGTGAGTGCAGAGTTTGGATGGTGAGCCGTGCATTGCATGACGTGCAATTTTGTGCTGTTCCTATCAGAATAAAGCTCCATGACTGGTGCTACACGTTGGAGGTCGTGTCGAGGATTGATTGGACACTAACGCAAGAAGAGTACTGTTACAGTAGGAATGGTGGGATAAATTGTAAACTTCCCCAAACTGGAAACTTATTCGCCGCCTATGAAGTCTTTATAAAAAAATCATTGTTCCCATGGTCGGATTCGCCAACAGCTCCGGTGGACATTCCTGCAGTCACCATGCCAACTGAACGCTCCATCAAAAACTTGAGACATCTGTGGCATTGTGTTGTGGGACAAAACTGCACATTTTAGAGTGACCTTTAATTGTCCCCCAGCACAAGGTGCACCTGTGTAATGATCACGCTGTTTAATCAGCTTCTTGATATGCCACACCTGTCAGGTGGATGGATTATCTTGGCAAAGGAGAAAATGCTCACTAACAGCGATGTAAACGCATTTGTGCACAAAATTTAAATAAGCTTTGTGTGCATATGGAACATTTCAGGGTTCTTTAATTTTAGCTCATGAAACACTTTACATGTTGCGTTTATATTTTTGTTCAGTATAGAATATAGGCTACGTGACTAATGACACGCCAATTTAATTGCAGTATGTTATGCAAATGGTGATGGAGGGAGGAGGAGAGGAGGAATGGATGGATGAAACAGGGGTATGTGTAATGAGGACTGCAGTCCAATGATCAATCAGTAGAGTGGCTTTAGATACAGAGAATAACTACTATTCTATAGTTCTGAGTGAGTGAGAGAGAGTGAGAGAGAGAGAGTGAGAGGGTGAGTGAATGAGTTTAGGAACAGGGTTAAACAGTGACAGAGAACCAGCAGAGAGAGAATACAAAAACTTAAAGAAATTGAGAAACGTGTCCAACCAAAAACATAGACTCAGAAAACCTGAGTCTACGTCTTCACTATGGTGAATCACTAAAACAATACAGAAATACACTACGGAAAAAGAAGGAACAGCACGTCAGAAATCAGCTCAATGTAATTGAAGAATCCATAGAATCTAACCACTTCTGAAAATTGGAAAACACTAAAATAACAACAACAAAGAGTTATCTATCCAAAACAGAGATGTGTGGATAAACCTTTTGGCCCTACAATAAAGAACAAACAGAAAAAACATATACATGATCAAATACAAATCGAATAATAAACTATTAAAGACTTCCAGAACCCACTGGATTCTCCAATTAGGGTTACAAAGGGTTGGAAACTTCCCAGGACATTTTTCTGGACATTTTCCATGGGAAGTTAAGCCCTGGAATTTGGGGAATTTTGCTTAAATTCGTCAAAAAAGGTTAGCTTATAACAGTGAACCTTTTTTGTGGGATACACATAAGGCAATTCTAGGTCTTGTGGCATATTTCGGTTAAACTATCCCCAATTCAATGGATTGCAACCCTCTGCATGCACAGTGCATTCTCCCATCACATGTACAGCTGATTCTAAAGATCTTGTACACTAATGAGATGCTATTGGGCCCACACTACTACACTGTCTGAGCCAAGGACTACATGCTGTCTGGTAAGTTATGATTACAATACTGGGTGGGGTGAATATATTTTATATGACATACATGATTTTTTGTTAACTAGTAAATAGTATTCTACAGCAAAGTGTGTTTAAACAATTGCTGCTAGTTTTTTTTTATTACCATGTGTGTTTTAGTATAGTTGAGCCTGCTAACTGAGGAGTGTTAATTCACCTGTTTCCATACATGTTTCATAAAAAAAAAAAAAATTGTCTTACAAAGGAGTTGTTTAATCTAACTGCTTAACTAAACTCAGCAAAAAAAGAAACGGCCCTTTTTCAGGACCCTGTCTTTCAAAGACAATTCGTAAAAATCCAAATAACTTCCCAGATCTTCATTGTAAAGGGTTTAAACACTGTTTCCCATGCTTGTTCAATGAACCATAAACAATTAATGAGCATACACCTGTGGAATGGTCGTTAAGACACTAACAGCTTACGGTAGGCATTTAAGGTCACAGTTATGAAAACCTTTCTAATGACTCTGAAAAACACCAAAAGAAAGATGCCCAGGGTCCCTGCTCATCTACGTGAACGTGCATTAGGCATGCTGCAAGGTGGCATGAGGACCGCCGAAGTGAGCCAGGGCAATAAATTGCAATGTCCGTACTGTGAGACGCCTAAGACGGCGCTACGGGGAGACAGGATGGACAGCTGATCGTCCTCGCAGTGGCAGACCACGTGTAACAACACCTGCACAGGATCGGTACATCCGAACATCACACCTGTGGGACAGGTGCAGGATGGCAACAACAACTGCCCGAGTTACACCAGGAACGCACAATCCCTCCATCAGTGCTCAGACTGTCCGCAATAGGCTGAGAGAGGCTGGACTGAGGCTTATGGGCACAAACCCACCGTCGCTGGACCAGACAGGACCGGCAAAAAGTGCTCTTCACTGACGAGTCGCGGTTTTGTCTCACCAGGGGTGATGGTCGGATTCGCATTTATCGTCGAAAGAATGAGCGTTACACCAAGGCCTGTACTCTGGAGCGGGATCGATTTGGAGGTGGAGGGTCCGTCATGGTCTGCGGCGGTGTGCCACAGCATCATCGGTCTGAGCTTGTTGTCATTGCAGGCAATCTCAACGCTGTGCGTTACAGGGAAGACATCCTCCTCCCTCATGTGGTACCCTTCCTGTCGGCTCATCCTGACATGACCCTCCAGCATGACAATGCCACCAGCCATACTGCTCGTTCTGTGTGTGATTTTCTGCAAGACAGGAATGTCAGTGTTCTGCCATGGCTAGCGAAGAGCCCGGGACTCAATCCCATTGAGCACATCTGGGAACTGTTGCATCGGAGGGTGAGGGCTAGGGCCATTACCCCCGGAAATCTCCAGGAACTTGCAGGTGCCTTGGTGGAAGAGTGGGGTAACATCTCACAGCAAGAACTGGCAAATCTGCTGCAGTCCATGAGGAGGAGATGCACTGCAGTACTTAATGCAGCTGGTGGCCACAGCAAATACTGACTGTTACTTTTTGTTTGTCACATTACTCCACATGTCTGTGGAACTTGCTCAGTTTATGTCTCAGTTGTTGAATCTTTTGTTCATACAAATATTTACACACGTTAAGTTAGCTGAAAATAAACACAGTTGACAGTGAGAGGACTTCTTTTTTTTGCTGAGCTTATTTATCTGTACATGGAATTGTATATTTGGCACTATCTGATGTGTGGAGACATTTCACTGCAGCTAATGTAGAAGGAAACGCTGTGTACATTTGCAAATACTGTGTCCAAATCATATGTGAAGAATGCAACAAAGATACAGAATCATCTGGCCAAGTGCATAAAGTTCCCTCAGCGCTCACAACAAGCAACCTCTGACAAAAGTCCCTCTACTTCTATTTGAGGTGATAATGATGAATCAGACACCTTATCGATAGCAACAGCTCATGGTCCTCCTGGAATCAGAAGTTTCTTTGACTCAACGGAGGAACGTAGTCAGAGAAATGTTGATGAATGTCTTGCTCGAGCTGCGTATGCAACTGGTTCACCTCTGATGCTCACAGGCAAAGTGTATTGGAAGAGATTTCTGAATGTTCTTCGCCCAGCATACACCTCTCCAACCAGACATGCTTTATCTACTCATTTACTGGATGCAGAGTTCAACAGAGTTCAAGTGAAGGTCAAGCAACTCATAGAGAAAGCAGACTATTGCAATCATATCTGATAGGTGGTTGAATGTTCCTGGGCAAGGAATAATTAACTACATCATCTCCACCCCTCAACAGACACAAGGGACAGACACACCGGTCTCTACATTGCAGATGAGCTGAAGGCAGTCATCAATGACCTTGGACCACAGAAGGTATTTGCACTGGTGACAGACAAGGCTGCGAACATGAAGGCTGCTTGGTCTAAAGTGGAGGAGTCCTACCCTCACATCACACCCATTGGCTGTACTGCTCATGCATTAAATCTGCTCCTCGAGGACATCATGGCATTGAAAACAATGGATACACTCTACAAGAGACCCAAGGAAGTGGTTAGGTATGTGAAGGGTCATCAAGTTATAGCAGCAACCTACCTCACCAAGCAAAGTGAGAAGAATAAGAGCACCACATTGAAGCTGCCCAGCAACACCCGTTGGGGTGGTGTTGTCATCATGTTTGAGTCTCCTGGAGGGGAAGGAGTCTCTCCAAGAAATGACCATATCACAGTCTGCTGATATGGACAGCCCCATCAAGAGGATCCTCCTGGATGATGTATTTTGGGAGAGAGTGGTAAGCAGCCTGAAACTCCTGAAACCTATAGCAGTAGCCATTGCACGGATTGAGGGAGACAATGCCATCCTGCCTGATGTTCAGACTCTGCTTGCAGATGTAAGAGAAGAAATCCGTACTGTCCTGCCCACTTCACTGTTGCTCCAAGCTGAAGAAACTGCAGTTCTGAAATACATCAAAAAGCGTGAAGACTTCTGCCTGAAGCCCATACACGCCGCAGCGTACATGTTGGACCCCAAGTATGCTGGCAAGAGCATCCTGTCTGGTGCAGAGATCAACAAGGCCTATGGTGTCTTCACGACCATGTCTCGCCACCTTGGCCTGGATGAGGGCAAAGTTCTTGGCAGTCTGGGGAAGTACACTTCCAAGCAAGGGCTTTGGCATGGAGATGCAATATGGCAGTCGTAGCAACATATCTCATTAGCCACCTGGTGGAAGGGACTTTGTGGATCTGAGGCTCTTTCCCCAGGTGCCTCCATCATCCTCCAAATCCCACCAACATCAGCTGCCTCAGCGCAACTGGTCCTTGTTTGGGAACACATGCACCAAAGCACGCAACAGGCTGACCAATACAAGGGTTGAAAAATTGGTGACCATCCGGGCAAATTTGAGGCTTTTTGAGCCTGACAACGAGCCATCCTCAACAAGGTTGGAAAGTGACAGTGAAGATGAGGCCTCAGAGTCTGATGTTCAAGAGGTGGACATTGAGGAGGTCCAGGAAGAAGACATGGAAGCCTGAGAGAAAGACAACCAAAGCTTTAGTTTCTAGACTATAATTGTATAGATGTTGAAAATGTTTTTGGGAGATGCGATTGATCATTCAATATTCCCTTTCTTTTGTTGTTCAGTGAAATCCTCCCATGTGAAGAGTCAACTCATTTAATTAAAGTTCAATTAGTAACTAAATTGTTTTTTAACATTTCTATTGGAAGGATTTAATCATTTGCAATTATGTCTACTTATGATTAGGTAAAAGGTTTATGTTTCTGTCTCCATATGATATGGTAAATATATCCAATGCAAAAAACATCTACATTTAAATGGTATTAATATTAATTTGTATACATTTCTGTTATTTCCAATATATTTTCTTTAAATCCCATATATTCGGAAAGTTTTAACTTCTGAATATTCCCCAAAATGTGCAACCCATGATATAGATGATCAAATACAAATCCTAGAATCAACTATTAAAGACTACCAGAACCCACTGGATTCTCCAATTACAATGAATGAACTACAGGACAAAATACAAACCCTCCAACCCAAAAAGGTCTGTGGGGTTGATGGTATCCTAAATGAAATGATAAAATATACAGACCACAAATTCCAATTGGCTATACTTAAACTCTTTAACATCATCCTCAGCTCTGGCATCTTCCCCGATATTTGGAACCAAGGACTGATCACACCAATCCACAAAAGTGGAGACAAATTTGACCCCAATAACTACCGTGGGATATGCGTCAACAGTAACCTTGAGAAAATCCTCTGCATTGTCATTAACAGCAGACTCCTACATTTCCTCAGTGAAAACAATGTAGTGAGCAAATGTCAAATTGGCTTTTTACGACATTGCCGTACGACAGACCACGTATTCACCCTGCACACCCCAATTGACAAAGCAACAAACCAAAACAAAGGCAAAGTCTTCTCATGCATTGTTGATTTCAAAAAAGCTTTCGATTCAATTTGGCACGAGGGTCTGCTATACAAATTGATGGAAAGTGGTGTTGACAGAAAAACATACGACATTATAAAATCCATGTACATAAACAACAAGTGTGCGGATAAAATTGGCAACAACAAAACACATTTCTTCCCACAGGGCCGTAGGTTGAGACAGGGATGCAGTTTAAGCCCCACCCTATTCAACATAGAGTTGAAGTCGGAAGTTTACATTCACATTAGCCAAATACATTTAAACTCAGTTTTTCACAATTCCTGACATTTAATCCTCGTAAAAGTTCCCTGTCTTAGGCCAGTTAGGATCACCACTTTATTTTAAGAATGTGAAATGTCAGAATAATAGTAGAGAGAATTATTTATTTAGGCTTTTATTTCTTTCATCACTTTCCCAGTGGGTCAGAAGTTTACATACACTCCAATTAGTATTTGGTTGCATTGCCTTTAAATTGTTTAACTTAGGTCAAACGTTTCGGGTAGCCTTCCACAAGCTTCCCACAATAAGTTGGGTGCATTTTGACCCATTCCTCCTGACAGAGCTGGTGTAACTGAGTCAGGTTTGTAGGCCTCCTTGCTCGCACACAAGATCAGTTCTGCCCACAAATTTTCTATAGGATTGAGGTCAGGGCTTTGTGATGGCCACTCCAATACCTTGACTTTGTTGTCTTTGCCACAACTTTGGAATTATGCTTGGGGTCATTGTCCATTTGGAAGACCCATTTGAGACCAAGCTTTAACTTCCTGACTGATGTCTTGAGAAGTTGCTTCAATATATCCACATAATTTTCCTTTCTCGTGATGCCATCTATTTTGTGAAGTGCACCAGTCCCTCCTGCAGCAAACCACCCCCACAACATGATGCTGCCACCCCCATACTTCACGGTTGGGATGGTGTTCTTTGGCTTGCAAGCCTCCCCCCTTTTCCTCCAAACATAATGATGGTCATTATAGCCAAACAGTTCTATTTTTGTTTCATCAGACCAGAGGACATTTCTCCAAAAAGTACGATTTTATCCCCATGTGCAGTTGCAAACCGTTAGTCTGGCTTTTTGAAGCGGTTTTGGAGCAGTGGCTTCTTCCTTGCTGAGCGGCCTTTCAGGTTATGTCGATATAGGACTCGTTTTACTGTGGATATAGATACTTTGTACCTGTTTCCTCCAGTATCTTCACAAGGTCCTTTGCTGTTGTTCTGGGATTGATTTGTACTTTTCACACAAGTATGTTCATCTCTAGGAACAGAACGCGTCTCCTCCTGAGCGGTATGACAGCTGCGTGTCCCATGGTGTTTATACTTGCGTACTATTGTTTGTACAGATGAACGTGGTACCTTCAGGCGTTTGGAAATTGCTCCCAAGGATGAACCAGACTTGTGGAGGTCTACAATTTTTTTCTGAGGTCTTTGGCTGATTTCTTTAGATTGTCCCATGATGTCAAGCAAAGAGGCACTGAGTTTGAAGGTAGGCCTTGAAATACATCACAGGTACACCTCCAATTGTCAATTAGCCTATCAGAAGCTTCTAAAGCCATGACATCATTTTTGGACATTTTCCAAGCTGTTTAAAGACACAGTCAACTTAGTGTATGTAAACTTCTGACCCACTGAAATTGTGATACAGTGAATTATAAGTGAAATAATCTGTCTGTAAACATTGTTGGAGAAATGACTTGTGTCATGCACAAAGTAGATGTCCTAACCGACTTGCCAAACCATAGTTTAACAAGAAATTTGTGGAGTGGTTGAAAAACTAGTTTTTAATGACTCCAACCTAAGTGTATGTAAACTTCTGACTTCAACTGTATATATCAACGACCTTGGCGAGGGAAGTCTGCAGCCACCCGGCCCTCACCCTACTAGAACAGTCTGCCAGCAACCCGGCCTCACCCTACTAGAACAGTCTGCAGCACCCGGCCTCACCTACTAGAACATCTGCAGCACCCGGCCTCACCCTACTAGACCGTCTGCAGCACCCGGCCTCACCCTCTAGAAACAGTCTGCAGCACCCGGCTCACCCTACTAGAAACAGTCTGCAGCACCCGGCCTCACCCTACTAGACCAGTCTGCAGCACCGGCCTCACCCTGCTAGAACAGTCTGCAGCACCCGGCCTCACCCTGCTAGAACAGTCTGCAGCACCCGGCCTCACCCTACTAGACCAGTCTGCAGCACCCGGCCTCACCCTACTAGACAGTCTGGCAGCACCCGGCCTCACCCTACTAGACCAGTCTGCAGCACCCGCCTCACCCTGCTAGAACAGTCTGCAGCACCCCCTCACCCTACCTAGAACAGTCTGCAGCACCCGGCCTCACCCTACTAGACCATGTCTCTGCAGCACCCGGCCTCACCCTTGCTAGAACAGTCTGCATCACCCGGCCTCACCCTGCTAGAACAGTCTGCAGACCCGGCCTCACCCTAACTAGACAGTCTGCAGCACCCGGCCTCACCCTACTAGACCAGTCTGCAGCACCCGGCCTCACCCTACCATACTAGAACAGTCTGCAGCACCCGGCCTCACCCTACTAGAACAGTTCTGCAGCACCCGGCCTCACCCTACTAGACCAGTCTGCCACACCGCCTCCACCCTGCTAGAACAGTCTGCAGCACCCGGCCTCACCCTGCTAGAACAGTCTGCAGCACCCGGCCTCACCCTACTAGACCAGTCTGCAGCACCCGGCCTCACCCTGCCTAGAACAGTCTGCAGCACCCGGCCTCACCCTGCTAGAAACAGTCTGCAGCACCCGGCCTCACCCTACTAGACCAGTCTGCAGCACCCGGCCTCACCCTACTAGACAGTCTGCACACGTCTCGAACTCAGCACCCGGCCTCACCCTACTAGAACAGTCTGCAGCACCCGGCCTCACCCTACTAGAACAGTCTGCAGCACCCGGCCTCACCCTACTAGAACAGTCTGCAGCACCCGGCCTCACCCTACTAGAACAGTCTACAGCACCCGGCCTCACCCTACTAGAACGTCTGCAGCACCCGGCCTCACCCTACTTAGACAGTCTGCAGCACCCGGCCTCACCCACTGCTAGAACAGTCTGCACACCGGGCCTCACCCGCTAGAACAGTCTGCAGCACCCGGCCTCACCCTACTAGACAGTCTGCAGCACCCGGCCTCACCCTGCTAGAACAGTCTGCAGCACCCGGCCTCACCCTGCTAGAACAGTCTGCAGCACCCGGCCTCACCCTACTAGAACAGTCTGCAGCACCCGGCCTCACCCTACTAGAACAGTCTGTCAGCACCCGGCCTCACCCTACTAGAACAGTCTGCAGCACCCGGCCTCACCCTACTAGAACAGTCTGCAGACCCGGCCTCACCCTACTGAACAGTCTGCAGCACCCGCCTCACCCTACTAGAACAGTCTGCACGCACGGCCTCACCCTACTAGAACAGTCTGCAGCACCCGGCCTCACCCTACTAGAACAGTCTGCAGCACCCGGCCTCACCCTACTAGAACAGTCTGCAGCACCGGCCTCACCCTACTAGAACAGTCTGCAGCACCCGGCCTCACCCTACTAGAACAGTCTGCAGCACCCGGCCTCACCCTACTAGAACAGTCTGCAGCACCCGGCCTCACCCTACTAGAACAGTCTGCAGCACCCGGCCTCACCCTACTAGAACAGTCTGGCAGCACCCGGCCTCACCCTACTAGAACAGTCTGCAGCACCCGGCCTCACACCGACTAGAACAGTCTGCAGCACACACCCCACAGAGAACCCTCACACGCCTAAC
>NW_019944413.1:82778-101560 GCF_002910315.2 Salvelinus sp. IW2-2015 | reverse complement strand
GTCAGTAATACCATACTATATTACAGGCCGTCAGTTAATACCATACTATATACCAGGTCAGTATACCATACTATATACAGGGTCAGGTTATACCATACTATATACAGGGGTCAGGTTAATCCGTTACTTTACAGGTTAGGTAATACCATTACAATATACAGGGTCAGTTAATACAATACTATATACAGGGCAGGTTAATACATACTTATACCAGGGGTCAGTTAATACCATACTATATACAGGCGTCAGTTAATAACCTTTACTATATACAGGCGTCAGTTTAATACCATACTATATACAGGGTTCAGGTTAATACCTACTACTATACAGCGGTCAGGTTAATACCGTACTATATTACAGGGTTAGTTAATACCATACAATATACAGGCCGTCAGTTAATACAATACTATATACACATGTCAGGGTTAATCCATACTTAATACAGGGTTCAGGGTTTAATACCATACTATATACCAGGGTCAGTTAATACCATACTATATACCAGGGCCAGGTTAATACCATACTATATTACAGGGTCAGTTTTAATACCATACTATATTACAGGGTCAGTTCAATACCATACTATATACAGGGTCAGTAATACCATACTATATACAGGCGTCAGTTAATACCATACTATATACCCCTAGGGAGTTAATACCATATTATTATACAGGGTTCAGTTAATACACATTACAAACACAGGTTAGGTAATACCATACTATATTATCAGGCGTCAGTTAATAACAATACTATTATACAGGTCAGTTAATACCATACTATATACAGGGTTAGTTAATACCATACTTATACAGGGTTAGTTAATAGCATACTAGATTTTTACAGGGGTTCAGGTTAAATAACATACCTATATACAGGGTCAGGTTTAATTACCACACTATATACAGGGATTAGTTAATGTACCATACAAATAACAGGGTCAGTTAATACCTACTATATTACAGGTCAGTTAATAAACCATACTGTATACAGGGTTCAGTTAATGACCATAACTATATACAGGGTCAGGTTAATACCAATTACTATATTACAGGGTTAGGTTAATACCATACTTATACAGGCGTTAGTTAATACCATACAATATTACAGGGTCAAGTAATTACCCAATACTATATACAGGCGTCAGTAATACCATACTATATACAGGGTCAGTTAATTACCATACTTATATTACAGGGTCAGTTATACCATACTATATACAGGGCGTCAGGTTATACCATACTATATACATGGGTCAGGTTAATACCGTACTAATACAGGGTACGTTAATACCATACAATATACAGGGTTCAGTTAATACAATACGATATAACAGGGTCAGGTTAATGACCATTACTATATACAGGGTCAGTTAATACCATTACTATATAGCAGGGTCAGTTAATACCATACTATATACAGGGTCGTCAGTAATACCATACTATATACAGGGTCAGTTAATTACCATACTATTACAGGGGTCAGGTTAATACTCGTACTATATACCCAGGGTTAGTTTAAATTACCATACAATATACAGGTCAGTTATACAATACTATATTACAATGTCAGGTTAATACCCATACTATATACAGGGTCGGTTAATACCATACTATACAGGTCAGTTAATACACAATACTATATACAGGGCCATTAATATCCATACTATATACAGGTGTCAGTTTAAATACCATTACTATATACAGGTCAGTTAATACATACTATATACAGGGTAGTTAATACCATACTATGATACAGCGTCAGTTAATACATACTATATTAAAGGGTCAGTTAATACCATACTATATACAGGGTCAGTATAATACCATACTATATACAGGGGTCAGTTAAATACCATACTATATTAAGGGGTCAGTTTGAATACGTACTTTATACAGGGTCAGTTAAAACCATACTATATACAGGGTCATTAATATCATACTATATACAGGTCAGTTAATACCATACTATATACAGCGGTCACTTAAAACCATACTATATACAGGGTCAGTTAATATCAACTATTATACAGGCGTCAGTTATACCATACTATATACAGGGTCAGTTAAAACCATACTATATACAGGTAGTGAATACCATACTATATTACAGGGTTAGTTAATAGCATACTACATACCAGGGTCAGTACTTTAAGGCGTATATTACCATTACTATATACAGGGGTCAGTTAATACCATACTATATACAGGGTCAGTTAATACCTACTATATACAGGGTCAGTTAATACCTATATATTACAGGGTCAGTTTAATTACCATACTATACACGGGTCAGCGTTAATACCATACTATATACAGGTCAGTTAATACCATACTATATACAGGGTCAGTTAATACCATAATTATTACTGGGTCACTTAAACCATACTATATATTATTCAATACCATATAACAGGGTCAGTTAATACCTACTATATACAGGGTTGTTATTACGGCAGATACCATATACAGGGGTCAGGTTAATACCATAACTATATACAGGGTCAGGTTAATACCGACATACTAATATACAGGGTCAGGTTAATACCATACTATATACAGGGGTCAGTTAATACCATACTATATACTGCGGTCAGTTAATACCATACTATATACAGGTCTGGCGTCAGTATACCATACTATTATATAGGGTCAGGTTAATACCATACTATATACAGGGTTCAGGGTTAATACCATACTATATACAGGGTTAGTTATACCATACCATATACAGGGTCAGGTTAATACCATACTATATACAGGGTCAGGTTAATACCATACTATATACAGGGTCACTTAATACCATACTATATACAGGGCCAGTTAATACCATACTATTATACAGGGTCAGTTAATACCATACTATATACAGGGTCAGTTAATACCATACTATATACAGGGTCAGTTAATACCATACTATATTAAGGGGTCGTTAATACCGTACTTTATACAGGGTCAGTTAAAACCGTACTATATACAGGGTCAGTTAAATCATACTATATACAGGGTCAGTTAATACCATACTACATACAGGGTCAGTTAACCAACATATACAGGGTCAGTTAATATATACTATATTAAGGGTCAGTTAATACCATACTATATACAGGGTCAGTTAAAACCATACTATATACAGGTCAGTTAATACCATACTATATACAGGGTTAGTTATAGCATTATACTAACAGGGTCAGTTAATACCATACTATATACAGGGTCAGTTTACTACCATACATATACAGGGGTCAGTTAATACCATACTATATACAGGGTCAGGTTAATACACCTACTATATTACAGGGTCAGGTTAATACCATATTATATTACAGGGTCAGTTAATACCATACTATACACAGGGTCAGGTTAATACCATACTATATACAGGGTCAGTATAATACCATCTATATACAGGGTCAGTTTACATATTATATACTGGGCAGTAATACCATACTATATACTGGGTCAGTTAATACCATACTATATACAGGTCAAGTAATACCATACTATATACAGGGTTAGTTAATACCATACCATATACAGGGTAGGTTAATACCATACTATATACAGGGGTCAGGTTAATACCATACTATATACAGGGTCAGTTAAACCATACTATATACAGCGTCAGTTAATACCATACTATTATACAGGGTCAGTTAATACCATTACTAGTATATAAGGGTCAGTTAATACCATACTATATACAGGGTCAGTTTAATACCATACTATATACAGGGTCAGTTAATACCATACTATATTAGGGTCAGTTAATACCATACTATATACAGGGTCAGTTAATACCATACTATATACAGGGTCAGTTAATACCATACTATATACAGGGTCAGTTAATACCATACTATATTCAGGGTCAGTTAATACCATACTATATACAGGGTCAGTTAATTACCATACTATATACAGGGTCAGTTAATACCATACAATATACAGGGTTAGTTAATACCTACTATATACAGGGTCAGTTTACATTTACATTTACATTTTAAGTCATTTAGCAGACGCTCTTATCCAGGAGCGACTTACAAGTTGGTGCATTCACCTTATGATATCCAGTGGAACAACCACTTTACAATAGTGCATCTAACTTCTTTAAGGGGGGGGGGGGTTAGAAGGCATTACTTTATCCTATTCCTAGGTATTCCTTAAAGCGGTGGTGTTTCAGGTGTTTCCGGAAGGGTGGTGATTGACTCCGCTGACCTGGCGTCGTGGGGAGTTGTTCCACCATTGGGGTGCCAGAACAGCGAAACGTATTGACTGGGCTGAGCGGGAGCTGTACTTCCTCAGAGGTTGGGAGGCGAGCAGGCCAGAGGTGATGAACGCAGTGCCCTTGTTTGGGTGTAGGGCCTGATCAGAGCCTTGAAGGGTACGGAGAGGTGCCGTTCCCCCTCACAGCTCCGTAGGCAAGCACCATGGTCTTGTAGCGGATGCGAGCTTCAACTGGAAGCCAGTGGAGAGAGCGGAAGAGCGGGGTGACGTGAGAGAACTTGGGAAGGTTGAACACCAGACGCGGCCTGCGGCGTTCTGGATGTGTTGTAGGGGTTTAATGGCACAGGCAGGGAGCCCAGCCAACAGCGAGTTGCAGTAGTCCAGACGGGAGATGACAAGTGCCTGGATTAGGACCTGCGCCGCTTCCTGTGTGAGCAGGGTCGTACTCTGCGAATGGTGTAGAGACATGAACCTACAGGATACCAGACTATATTCAGGGTCAGTTAATACCATACTATATACAGGGTCAGTTAATACCATACTATATACAGGGTCAATACCATATTATATACAGGGTCTGTTCAATACCATACCATATACAGGGTCAGCTAATACCATACTATATACAGGGTCAGTTAATACCATACTATATACATGGTCAGTTAATACCATACTATATACAGGGTCAGTTAATACCATACTATATCAGGGTCAGTTAATACCGTACTATATACAGGGTCAGTTAATACCATACTATATACAGTCAGGTTACATACTATATACAGGTCAGTTAATACCATACTATATACACGGTCAGTAATACCATACTATATACACGGTCAGTTAATACCATACTATATACAGGGTCAGTTAATACCATACTATATACAGGGTCAGTTAATACCTTACTATATACAGGTCAGTTAATACCATACTATATAAGGGTCAGTCAATACCATACTATATTACAGGGTCAGGTTCAATACCATACTATATACAGGGTCAGTTAATACTATACTATATACAGGGTCAGTAATACTATACTATATACAGGGTCAGTTAATAACATACTATATACAGGCGTCAGTTAATACCATACTATATACAGGGTCAGTTAAATACCATACTATATACAGGGTCAGTTAATACCATACTATATACAGGGTCAGTTAATACCATACTATATACAGGGTCAGTTAATACCATACATATACAGTGTTATAATACCATTTATATACAGGGTCAGTTAATACCATACTATATACAGGTCAGTTAATACCATATTATATACAGGGTCAGTTAATACCATACTATATACAAGGTCAGTTAATACATACTATATACAGGGTCAGTTAATAACATACTATATACAGGGTCAGTTAATACCATACTATATACAGGGTCAGTTAATTACCAATTATATACAGGGTCAGTTAATACCATACTATATTACAGGGTCAGTTAATCTTAATACAGGTCAGTTATACATACTATATACAGGGTCAGTTAATACCATACTATATACAGGGTCAGTTAATACCATACTATATACAGGGTCAGTTAATACCATACTATATGACAGGGTCAGTTAATACCATACTGTTGGCGTCCCGGGAAGACAACCTTTCTCTGGATGTGCTCATCGCGATGGCGTTCCGCCTGAACAACCTACTTCGGGGCGCCAACGCCCTCCTCTCCCCTCAATCTCCTCCTTTGGCCGTCCTGAGGCAGAGGCATGACACTATTATCACGTTTCAGGATGACCCAGATGCAGACAATGTCTAAGTAACAAAGTTTATTACTAGAACATGGGAAGACAAAACGACAAGCAGGCAGAGGTAGTAATCCAGATTCAGAGTCCATAAGGTACAGAACAGCAGCCAGGTCAGGGTCAGGGCAGGCAGAGGTCAACTATCCAGGGGTGGTGTGACAAGTGTACAGGAAACAGCAGGCAGGCTCAGGGTCAGGGCAGGCAGAGGTCAACTATCCAGTGTTGTGACAAGGTACAGAACGGCAGGCAGGCTCAGGGTCAGGGCAGGCAGAGGTCAACTATATCCAGGGTGGTGTGACAAGGTACAGAACAGCAGGCAGGGCTCAGGGTCGGGTTCAGGGTCAGGGTCAGGCTCAGGGTCAGGCTCAGTGGTCAGGGCAGGCAGAGGTCAACTATCCAGGGTGGTGTTTACAAGTACAGAGACGGCAGGCAGGCTCAGGGTAGGGCAGGCAGAGGTCAACTATCCAGGGTGGTGTGACAAGGTAGAGAACAGGCAGGGCTCAGGGTCAGGCAGGCAGAGGTCAACTATCCAGGTGGTGTGACAAGGTACAGACAGCAGGCAGGCTCAGGATTAGGGCAGGCAGAGGTCAACTATCCAGGGTGGTGTGACAAGGTACAGAACGGCAGGCAGGGTCAAGGCAGGCAGAGGTCAACTATCCAGGGTGGTGTGACAAGGTAGAGAACGGCAGCTCAGGGTCAGGGCAGGCAGGGTGGTCAAAACCGGGAAAACCAGAAAACAGGGCCTAGAAACAGACAGGAGCAGGGGGGAAACGCTGGTAGACTTGATGAACAAAATGAACTGGCAACAGACAAACAGAGAACACAGGTATAAATACACTGGGGATAATGGGGGGAGATGGGTCACACCTGGAGGGGGGTGGAGACAATCACAAAGACAGGTGAAACAGATCAGGGTGTGACACCTGGACGGAGGTGGAGACAAGCACAAAGACAGGTGAAACAGATTAGGGTGTGACACCTATGGA
Source organism: Salvelinus sp. IW2-2015 (assembly GCF_002910315.2). Classification (NCBI taxonomy): domain Eukaryota; kingdom Metazoa; phylum Chordata; class Actinopteri; order Salmoniformes; family Salmonidae; genus Salvelinus; species Salvelinus sp. IW2-2015. The sequence continues at coordinate 94,577 of NW_019944413.1, read as the reverse complement.
GATCGGACCACACACCCCTCTGCGGCAGAGCGACATCGCCGGAGACAGCTGCCAGGAGGGGCACTGGCTCCAGCGGTGTCCGGTGCGTCCTAACCCGAAGTCCACTTGGGCAGAGGGACGGCCCAGTGATCCTCCGTCTCCCAGGGTAGGCGTGAGTATTCCTTCATCATCGTTTTCCGCCAAACCCGTTGTCTCCACGGCTCTAGTGGACTCCGGTGCCGCTGGGAATTTTATTAACCAGGCCCTCGTCTCCTCCCTAAACATCACAGAGTACACGCTCTCCTCTTATTTTCCTGTTCAAGCCTTGGATAAATGACCATTGGGATCCGGCACTATCACACACCACTCACCCTCACTGTGGGACCCTTGCACCAAGAAAGCCTTCCCTTCTTCATCACCAATGACTCCACCATTTCCTGGTCGAGGATGAAAATCACTGCATGGGCACTCGAATGTCGGAATACCTGCTTTCCCTAAACTTGTGGTTCCACGTCAGTTGAGAGTCCTGTGAGTGCCCTCCAGCCCACCATTCCATCCTCCCGTATTGTTTTGGGACCTAAATGTGAACATCCGCCAGGCTCTGGAAAGGGAACCCACGCCTGCTACCTGCTCTCTTGAGCTCATTACCTCCCCACGATGGACTGGCTGTTGACCTGGGCGCACACATCCCTCGCTGCTGGACACACAGGTATCACCCGCACTATTTCATCCATCTCCGCAAAGTACTGGTGGCCCACCTTAGCACAGGACGTCGCACGCTATGTCAATTCATGATCTGTATGTCCCCAAACTAAATCTCTCCAGCAGAGAAACTACTTTCCCTTCTCGTGCCTCAGCGGCCTTGTTTTAGTTGTTACTGTAGACTGTTGGACTGTTTGTCTGTTGGACTGTTTGTCTGTTGGACTGTTTGTCTGTTGGACTGTTTGTCTGTTGGACTGTTTGACTCTTTGTCTGTCGGACTGTTTTTCTGTTTGACTGTTTTTCTGTTTGACTGTTTGTCTGTTTGTCTGTTGGACTGTTTTTCTGTTTAATTTTGAAAGCTGGAAGAGCGCGTGGGGACATTGCTTACACCCGCTATGACAGGCTCATTGTCCCCCCTCCCTCCCAGAAGCCTGGAAGGGATGAGAGAGCCAAGACTATGGGTTCATAGCTTCAACCCCACAGCACAACACACCAATTGATAAGGCGTCCCGCTAGCTACCCACCTCGACAACATCTGGTGAAATTGCAGAGCGCCAAATTCAAAATATTGTAATAGTAATCATTCATGAAAATACAAGTGTTATACATTGGTTAAAATATCAACTTCTAGTTAATCCAGCCGCTTTGTCAGATTTCAGAAAGGCTTTACGGCGAAAGCCTAGCATGCAATTATCTGAGGACAGCGCCCCGCACACAAAAGCTTACAAACATTTTCCAACCAAGCAGAGGACGAATGTCAGAAATAGCAATAAAATAAATCACTTACATTTGAAGATCTTCATCTGGTTGCAATCACAAGGGTCCCAGCTACATAACAAATGGTCCTTTTGTTCGATAAAGTCCTTCTTTATATCCCAAAAACTCTGTTTTGTTGGCGCGTTTTGTTCAGTAATCCACTGTCTCAAAGGTGGTCAAAACATGCAGACGAATACATCCTAATAGTACCGGTAACGTTCGTCAAAACATGTCAAACGATGTTTATAACTAATCATCAGGGTGTCGATTATCTAAATAATTATCTAAATAATCGTTAATATTTCAACCGGACAATAGCGTATTGAATAGAAAGGAAAAAGAACGAAGAGCGCACACACAGTCACGCGCGCAAACCAGTACTGCATGATTCCATAGACCACTTACCAAAAGGTATTTTCTTTGTCGTTTTTCAGAAAACAAGCCTGAAACCATGTCTAAAGACTGTTGACATCTAGTGGAAGCCATAGGAACTGCAATCTGGGCCCTAACCCATTACATAGTCAATAGGCATTCAATGGAAAACCACTCACGTAAAAAAAATCCCACTTCCTGGATGGATTTTCCTCGGGTTTTCGCCTGCCATATCAGTTCTGTTATACTCACAAACATTATTTTAACAGTTTTTGAAACTTCAGAGTGTTTTCTATCCAATGCTACCAATATATGCATATCCTAGCTTCTGGGCCTGAGTAACAGGCAGTTTATTTTGGGCATGTCAGTCGCCCGAAATTCCGACCAATAACCAGAATGCCAAAGAAGTTAATGGACTGCTGAATGTATATTTTTGTCTCTTGCTTTGTTTGCTCTTTTCCATATTATGTCCATCTCTGATCAGCTACCCAGGAAAGGGCTGAAAATATCCCATATTAATATATGGAGCCTTAGAAATAAGGTTCATGAAATCAATAACTTGCTAACATCAGATAACATTCATATATTAGCCATTTCTGAGACTCACTTAGATAATTCATTTGATGATTCAGCAGTAGCAATACAAGGATATAACATCTATAGAGGAGACAGTAATGCTTATGGGGGAGGTGTTGCTGTATATATTCAGAGCCATATCCCTGTAATGCTTATGGGGAAGGTGTTGCTGTATATATTCAGAGCCACAGACATAGTGTCTGTAATCTGGTTCTGTAACGGCTGTCGTCTTCCTCCTCCTCGGACGAGGAGAGGAGAGAAGGATCGGTGGACCAATACGCAGCGAGGTATGTTGACATAATGAATTTTTGACAAGCGACGAACACTGACACGAACTATACTTGACTTATCAAAATAACAAACAAACAACGTAAACAGACCTGATCATGAAACTTACATAAAACACGCAGAACTCACGAACAGGAACAGACTACATAAATGAACGAACCGAACAACCAAAACAGTCCCGTGTGGTGCGCAGACACAGACACGGAAGACAATCACCCACAACAAACAGTGTGAAACAGCCAACCTATATATGGTTCTCAATCAGAGGAAAACGTCAAACACCTGTCTCTGATTGAGAACCATATAAGGCTAATTTCAAGTGACCTAAACAAGAAACACAAAACATATAATGCCCACCCCAACTCACGCCCTGACCAACTAAACACATACAAAAAATAAACATAAAACAGGTCAGGAACGTGACAGAACCCCCCTTAAGGTGCGAACTCCGGACGCACCACAAAAAAGTCTAGGGGAGGGTCTGGGTGGGCATCTGTCCGCGGTGGCGGCTCTGGCGCAGGACGTGGATCCTTCCCACCATAATAAATCCCCGCTTCTGTGGCCTCCTCAAGGTGGCGACCCTCGCCACCGACCTTGGACTGGGAACCCTAGACATGGGTCCCGCTGGATTTAGGGGCAGCCCCGGACTGAGGGACGGCAGCTCCGGACTGAGGGACAACCACCGGACTGGCTGGCGGATCCTGCCTGGCTGGCTCTGGCGGATCCTGGCTGGATGACGGCTCTGGCTGGTCATGGCTCGCTGACGGCTCTGGCTGGTCATGGCTCGCTGACGGCTCTGGCTGGTCATGGCTCGCTGACGGCTCTGGCTGGTCATGGCTCGCTGAAGGCTCTGGCTGATCCGGTCTGGCGAAGGCTTGGCTGATCCGTTGGCGGAAGGCTCTGGCTGATCCGGTCTGGCGGAAGGCTCTGGCTGATCCGGTCTGGCGGAAGGCTCTGGCTGATCCGGTCTGGCGGAAGGCTCTGGCTGATCCGGTCTGGCGGAAGGCTCTAGCGGCTCCTGTCTGGCGGACGGCTCTGTAGGCTCATGGCAGACGGGCAGTTCAGGCGCCGTTGGGCAGACGGGCAGTTCAGGCGCCGTTGGGCAGACTGGCAGTTCAGGCGCCGCTGGGCAGACGGGCAGTTCAGGCGCCGCTGGGCAGACGGGCACACCTGTAGGGAGGAGACGGAGAGACAGCCTGGTGCGTGGGGCTGCCACAGGACCCACCAGGCTGGAGAGACCTACAGGAGGCTTGATTGTTAAAAGGCACTGAAGGACCGGGCTGTGGGGGAGCACTGGAGCTCTGGTGCGCAGCCTTGGCCCACTCCCCCAGGCTGCCATACTACTCCAGCCCGTACCCTCCAGAGTGCAGGCACAGGTTGAACCGGGCTGTGGATGAGCACTGGAGATCTAGTGCCTACTACGCGCACTTCTCCCTTAGGCTCCACTCCCACATTTGCCCGGTACGAGCGGAGCGCAGGCATAGGACGCACTGCACCCTCCCAGCGCTCCGGAGACACAGCACGCAGAGCCAGCGCAGGATACCCTGGACCGAAACTGCGTACCGGAGACCAGACGCGCTGAGCAGGCACAATACGCCCGGCTGGATGCCCACACTCACTTGACACTTTCGGGGGGCTGCCCTATAGCGCACCTGGCTATGGGCACGCACTGGCGACACCGTGCGCTTAACCGCATAACACGGTGCCTGACCAGTGACGCGTTGCTTATAATAAGCACGAGGAGTGAGCTCAGGTCTGCTACCTGGCTTAGCCACACTCCTCTCTAGCCCCCCCCAAAAAAAATTCTGGGGTTGCCTCTCGTACCTGTCCCGCTGCCGTGCTGCCTCCTCATATCGCCGCCGCTCAGCTTTCGCTTCTCCAGCTCAGCTTTGGGGGGCGATACTCCCCAGCCTGTGCCCAGGGTCCTTCTCCGTTCAACTCGTCCTCCCAAGTCCACAAGTCCTGGTTGCTCTGTTGAGCTCTCCCCCGCCGCTTGGTCTAGTTGGTGGGTGATCTGTAACGGCTGTCGTCTTCCTCCTCCTCGGACAAGGAGAGGAGAGAAGGATCGGTGGACCAATACGCAGCGAGGTATGTTGACATAATGATTTATTGACAAGCGACGAACACTGACACGAACTATACTTGACTTATACAAAATAACAAACAAACAACGTAACAGAACTGATCATGAAACTTACATAAAACACGCAGAACTCACGAACAGGAACAGACTACATAAATGAACGAACCGAACAACCAAAACAGTCCCGTGTGGTGCGCAGACACAGACACGGAAGACAATCACCCACAAACAAACAGTGTGAACAGCCAACCTATAATATGGTTCTCAATCAGAGGAAAACGTCAAACACCTGTCTCTGATTGAGAACCATTTAAGGCTATTTCAAGTGACCTAAACAAGAAACACAAAACATATAATGCCCACCCCAACTCACGCCCTGACCAACTAAACACATACAAAAAATAACATAAAACAGGTCAGGAACGTGACAGGTTCAGATTATTAATCAACCTACCAGGATGTTTACAGACACTACAGGAACAAGATCATGCACATGTATCGATCACATTTTTACTAATACTGTAGAACTTTGTTCTAAAGCTGTATCCGTCCCCATTGGATGCAGTGATCACAATATAGTGACTATATCCAGGAAAGACAAAGTTCCAACAGCTGGGCCTAAAATAATGTATGAGATGTGGATGATGTTAAAAATGATGTTAAAAATATTTGTTGGTCTGATGTGATTAATGAGGAGCATCCAGACGCTGCACTTGATGAATTTATGAAAATGCTTCTTCCAATTATTGATAAACATACACCTGTTACCTTTCACGAGTATCAATCCCGGATCCGGGAGCACCCCCCACCCCCCACACACTGATTAGCATAGCTAGCATAGCTTCACAAGTAGATAGTAGCATCTAATATCATTAATATCACAAGTCCAAGCCACCTAATGAAGATACAAATCTTGTGAATAAAGCCACCATTTCAGATTTTTAAAATGTTTTACAGGGAAGACCAAATATGTAAATCTATTAGCTAACCACGTTAGCAAAATACACCACTATTCTAACTCCATCAGTTTCTTACTCCTTCAGGTGCTATCACCAATTCGGCTCAACTAAGATATTGATAGCCAATAACCTATAAAAAAAACATCAGATGACAGTCTGATAACATATTCATGGTATAGGATAGTTTTTGTTAGAAAAAAGTGCATATTTCAGGTAGAAATCACAGTTTACAATTGCACCGACCATCACAAATTGACTAGAATTACTAGATAGAGCAACGTGTATGACCAATTTACTCATCATAAAACATTTCATAAGAATAGACAAAGCATAGCAATGGAAAGACCCAGTTCTTGTGATTTCAGACCATATTTCAGATTTTCTAAGCGTTTTACAGCGAAAACACAATAAATCGATAAGTTAGCATACCACATGTGAAAACGTTACAAGAGCATCGATTCCAGCCAAAGAGCGCTATAACGTAATCACCGCCAAATATATAAATTTTTTCACTAACCTTCTCAGAATTCTTCCGATGACCTCCTGTAACATCATTTTACAATATACATATACAGTTTGTTCGAAAAGGTGCATATTTAGCCATACAAAACCGTGGTTACACAATAAAAATACTAGGAAATCAAGCCTCAATATGTCTGACGTCATCTATCAGAGTGATCTAGTTTAATTGAAAGCTAATCATATACTTGACTAAAAAATACAGGGTTGACAGCAATCGAAAGACAAATTAGTTCTTAATGCAACCGCTGATTTACATTTTTAAAATTATCCTTACTTTTCAATACAGGGTTGGCCAAGTGAAGCTATACCAAACAAAATGGCGAAATATGCGTTTAAAATATTTCGACAGAAACACGATTTATCATTTTAAATATTGCTTACTTTGAGCTGTTCTTCCATCAGATTCTTGGGCAATGTATCCTTTCTATGTTATAAACGTCTTTTGGTCGATAGATGTCCTCTGTCCTTCGAAATGTCCACCAACGACCGACACCCTAAAACGTGTCCAAACTTTCAGAGTGCACGACAAATAAATTCCTCAGAATCGCACTAAAACGGATATAAATTGATATAAAACGGTTCAAATTCGCTACATTATGATGTTTTTAACAACTATAACGACTGAAAACATGACCGGAGAAATATTGCTGGTTAGAAAACGATTTGGAACGAGGCAGGTCGATGGCTTCACGCTTGAGGCGCACGTTGAGAAAGGGGGGTCTCTGTACATTTTTGTCATTTATAATGGCTGTGAACGTCCCATCGATTTCATTGAAAACGTGATGACGTACAGACACCCAGAGGAAGACGTAGGCAGTGTCGGTTTCTTCATAGCATCTCACTGTGGCCTTATAAACAGACCCCAGATCAGAGGTAAAAATTTCTGAAATCTGAACCCTGTCATGAAAAGTGCTGTAGAAATTGTTCTGTACCACTCAGAGACAAAATTCCAACTTCTATAGAAACTAGAAGGTGTTTTCTATCCAATAATAACAATAATATGCATATTGTACGATCAAGAATTTAGCACGAGGCAGTTTAATTTGGAGACACAAATATGCTAATGCGGAACAGCACCCCTATAGTTGCAAGAAGTGACTGTTAGGCTCCATGGATTGATGAGGAATTTAAAAACTGTATGGTTGAAAGAGACGGGGGAAAAAGGAGTGGCTGATAAGTCTGGCTGCACATCTGACTGGCTGACTTACTGAAAATTAGAAATGATGTGACTAAAAACACAAAAGAAGAAACTGTATTATGAAGCCAAGATCATGATATAAAGAATGATGGAAAAAACTTTGTAGTACTTTAAATTAAATTATGGACAGAAAGACAAATTCATCGAATCAGATGGCTTATTATCACAAAACCATTTGATGTTGCCAATTATTTTTCGATTATTTAATTGGAAAAGTGGGCAGACTTAGGCAGGAAATGCCAACAATGAACAGTGAGCCTCATGCAACAAACAAAATAATAATAATAAAACACAAGCATTGTAAGTTTGAATTTTGTAAAGTTAGTGTGGGAGAGGTGAAAAAATTACTGTTATCTATCAATAATGACAAACCTCCTGGCATTGACAACTTACATGGAAAGCTACTGAGGATGGTAGCTGACTCTGTAGCCACTCCTATCTGTCATATCTTTAATCTGAGTCTAGAGGAAAGTCTTTGTCCTCAGGCCTGGAGGGAAGTCTTTGTCCTCAGGCCTGGAGGGAAGTCTTTGTCCTCAGGCCTGGAGGGAAGTTCTTTGTCCTCAGGCCTGGAGGGAAGTCTTTGTCCTCAGGCCTGGAGGAAAGTCTTTGTCCTCAGGCCTGGAGGAAAGTCTTTGTCCTCAGGCCTGGAGGAAAGTCTTTGTCCTCAGGCCTGGAGGAAAGTCTTTGTCCTCGCCTGGGGGAAGTCTTTGTCCTCAGCCTGGAGGAAAGTCTTTGTCCTCATGCCTGTAGGAAAGTCTTTGTCATCAGGCCTGGAGGAAAGTCTTTGTCCTCAGGCCTGGAGGAAAGTCTTTGTCCTCATGCCTGGAGGGAAGTCTTTGTCCTCAGGCCTGGAGGGAAGTCTTTGTCCTCAGGCCTGGAGGGAAGTCTTTGTCCTCAGGCCTGGAGGAAAGTCTTGTCCTCAGCCTGGAGGAAAGTCTTTGTCCTCAGGCTGGAGGAAAGTCTTTGTCCTCAGGCCTGGAGGGAAGTCTTTGTCCTCAGGCCTGGAGGAAAGTCTTTGTCCTCATGCCTGTAGGAAAGTCTTTGTCATCAGGCCTGGAGGAAAGTCTTTGTCCTCAGGCCTGGAGGAAAGTCTTTGTCCTCATGCCTGGAGGGAAGTCTTTTCGCTCAGGCTTGAGGGAAGTCTTTGTCCTCAGGCCTGGAGGGAAGTCTTTGTCCTCAGGCCTGGAGGGAAGTCTTTGTCCTCAGGCCTGGAGGGAAGTCTTTGTCCTCAGGCCTGGAGGGAAGCCAAAGTCATTCCGCTACCCAAGAGTGGTAAAGCAGCCTACTGGTTCTAACAGCAGACCTATCAGCTTGCTGCCAGCTCTTAGCAAGCTGTTGGAAATAATTGTGTTTGACCAAATACAATGCTATTTCTCTGTTAACAAATTAACAACAGACTTTCAGCATGCTTATAGAGAAGGGCACTCAACATGTTCTGCACTAACACAAATGACTGATGATTGGTTGAAAGAAATTGATAATAAGAACATTGTGGGAGCTGTACTGTTAGATTTCAGTGCAGCCTTTAATATTATTGTCCATAACCTTATTGGCAATATCGTGAATTCATAGCTATCTATCTAATAGAACTCAAAGGGTTTTCTTTAATGGAAGCTTCTCTAATGTCAAACATGTAAAGTGTGGTGTACCGCAGGGCAGCTCTCTAGGCCCTCTACTCTTTTCTATTTTTACCAATGACCTGCCATTGGCATTAACTTTTTAGGGATAGGGGGCAGCATTTTCACTTTGGATGAATAGCGTGCCCAGAGTGAACTGCCTCCTACTCTGTCCCAGATGATAATATATCCATATTACTATTACTATTGGATAGAAAACACTCTGAAGTTTCTAAAACTGTTTGAATGATGTCTGTGAGTATAACAGAACTCATATGGCAGGCAAAAACCTGAGAAAAAATCCAAACAGGAAGTGGGAATTCTGAGGCTGGTCGATTTTCAACTCATCGCCTATTGAAATCCCAGTGGGATATGGATCTGTTTGCACTTCCTACGGCTTCCACTAGATGTCAACAGTCTGTAGAACGTTGAATGAAGCCTCTACTGTGATGTGGGACCGGATGGGAGCTGTTTGAGTCAGTGGTCTGGCAGAGTGCCAGGTCCTGGTCACGCGCATTCCACATGATAGCGACTTGCGTTCCATTACTTCTATAGACACAAAGGAATTCTCCGGTTGGAAGGTTATTGAATATTTATGATAACAACATCCTAAAGATTGATTCTTTACTTAGTTTGACAAGTTTATTCGACCTGTAATATAACTTTTTGAGGTTTTCGTCCGAAGTTCGCCTGGACCTGAACGAGCGTTTGGATATGTGTACTAAACGTGCTAACAAAAGTAGCTACTTGGACATAAATAATGGACATTATCGAACAAAACTACAATTTATTGTGGAACTAGGATTCCTGGGAGTGCATTCTGATGAAGATCATCAAAGGTAAGGGAATATTTATGATGTCATTTCGTATTTCTGTTGACTCCAACATGGCGGAGAAATGTTGTTTCTATCTGAGCGCCGTCTCAGATTATTGCATGGTTTGCTTTTTCCGTAAAGTTTTTTTGAAATCTGACACAGCGGTTGCATTAAGAACAAGTGTATCTTTAATTCTATGTAAAACATGTATCTTTCATCAAAGTTTATGATGAGTATTTCTGTTATTTGATGTGGCTCACTGCAATTTCTCCGGATATTTTGGAGGCATTTCTGAACATGGCGCCAATGTAAACTGCGATTTTTGGATATAAATATGCACATTATCGAACAAAACATACATGTATTGTGTAACATGATGTCCTATGAGTGTCATCTGATGAAGATCATCAAAGGTTAGTGATTAATCTTATCTCTATTTCTGCTTTTGTGACTCCTATCTTTGGCTGGGAAAATGGCTGTGTGTTTTTTGGACTTGGCGGTGATCTAACAATAATCATATGTTGTGTTTTCGCTGTAAAGCATTTTTTAAATCGGACATTAATGGGTAGATTAACAAGATGTTTATCTTTCATTTGCTGTATTGGACTTGTTAATGTGTGTAAGTTACATATTTCCCCAAAATATTTTTGAATTTCCCGCGCTGCCTTTTCAGCGGAATGTTTGTCGAGGGGTTCCGCTAGCGGAACGTGTGTCCTAGAATTAAGCAAAGCATGTGTGTCCATGTATGCTGATGATTCAACCATATACGCATCAGCAACCACAGCTAATGAAGTCACTGAAACCCTTAACAAAGAGTTGCAGTCTGTTTTGGAATGGGTGGACAGTAATAAACTGGTCCTGAACATCTCTAAAACTAAGAGCATTGTATTTGGTACAAATCATTCCTTAAGTTCTAGAACTCAGCTGAATCTGGTAATGAATGATGTGGTTGTTGAACAAGTTGAGGGGACTAAATTACTTGGCGTTACCTTAGATTGTATACTGTAATGGTCAAAACATAATGATTCAATGGTTGTAAAGATGGGAAGAGGTCTGTCCGTAATAAAGAGATGCTCTGTTTAACACCACATCCAGAAAGCAGGCTCTAGTTTTGTCTTATCTTGATGATTGTCCAGTCGTGTGGTGCAAGGAAAGACCTAGTTAATTTAAGTGCTTTTTTATTTCATTTAATTTAACCTTTATTTAACGAGGCAAGTCAGTTAAGAACAAATTCTTATTTACAATGACGGCCTACCAAAAGGCAAAAGGCCTCCTGCGGGGACAGGGGCTGGGATTAAACATATAAATAAATTAAATAGAAATATAGGACAAAACACACATCATGACAAGAGATACAACACTACACTACATAAAGAGAGACCTAAGACAACAACATAGCATGGCAGCAACACATGACAACACAACATGGTAGCAACACAACATGACAACAACACGGTAGCAACACAACATGGTAGCAGCACAAAACAGGGTACAAACATTATTGTTCACAGACAACAGCACAAAGGGCAAGAAGGTAGAGACAACAATACATCACGCAAAGCAGCCACAACTGTCAGTAAGTGTGTCTTTGAATAAAGTCTTTGAATAAAGAGATTGAGATGAAACTGTCTAGTTTGAGTGTTTGTTGCAGCTCGTTCCGGTCGCTAGCTGCAGCGAACTGAAAAGAGGAGCGACCCAGGGATGTGTGTGCTTTGGGGACCTTTTACAGAATGTGACTGGCAGAACGGGTGTTGTATGTGGAGGATGAGGGCTGCAGTAGATATCTCAGATAGGGGGGAGTGAGGCCTAAGAGGCTTTATAAATAAGCATCAACCAGTGGGTCTTGCGACGGGTATACAGAGATGACCAGTTTACAGAGGAGTATAGAGTGCAGTGGTGTGTGTGTGTGTGTGTGTGTGTGTGTGTGTGTGTG
>NW_019944413.1:61917-80959 GCF_002910315.2 Salvelinus sp. IW2-2015 | reverse complement strand
TTGTGTGTGTGTGTGTGTGTGTGTGTGTGTGTGTGTGTGTGTGTGTGTGTGTGTGTGTGTGTGTGTGTGTGTGTGTGTGTGTGTGTGTGTGTGTGTGTGTGTGTGTGTGTGTGTGTGTGTGTGAGAGAGAGAGAGAGAAGTACTGAGAGAGAAAATGACCAATACGTCACTGGGTTTCTTTGGGTCAGTGACCGGCCGGCATCTATCTCGCTCTCTGTCTGTCCCTTCCTGGTGGACCAGGTCTCTCCTCCTCCACGTCGGAGGAAGGAGGTGGTTGTCTCATCAGTGCGTCAGCAGAGCTGCTTTATCAGAAGCCAATGAGGCCTACCTCAGTCTCTCTATTCCCAAATCAGCCATAAGTGACTAACAACCTCCAAATCTCCTTTCTGGGGGAGAAAGATCAGAGACAGAAAGAGACAGAGAGAGAAAGGGAGAGAGAGAGAGAGAGATCATGAGCTCAGGAGGGAGGGAGGGGAGGGAGGGAGGGAGAGTCGGAGGAGCATAGTAGCGAAGTAATTACAATTTAGCAAATTAACACTGGAGTGATAGATGAGCAGATGATGATGTGCAAGTAGAGATACTGGTGTGCAAAAGAGCAGAAAAGTTAATAAAAACAGTATGGGGATGAGGTAGGTAGATTGGGTGGCCTATTTACAGATGGACTATGTACAGCTGCAGCGATCGGTTAGCTGCTCAGATAGCTGATGTTTAAAGTTAGTGAGGGAAACTTAGGTCTCCAGCTTCAGCGATTTTTGCAATTCGTTCCAGTCACTGGCAGCAGAGAACTGGAAAGAAAGGCGGCCAAAGTAGGTGTTGGCTTTGGGGATGACCAGTGAGATATACCTGCTGGAGCGTGTACTACGAGTGGGTGTTGTTATCTTGACCAGTGAGCTGAGATAAGGCGGGCTTTATCTAGCATAGACTTATAGATGACCTGGAGCCAGTGGGGCTGGGGAGGGCCTTATATGTAGCGAGGGCCAGCCGACTAGAGCATACAGGTCGCAGTGGTGGGTCGTATAAGGTGCTTTAGTAACAAAACGAATGGCACTGTGATAAACTGCATCCAGTTTGCTGAGTAGAGTGTTGGAAGCTATTTTCTAGATGACATTGCCGAAGTCGAGGATCGGTAGGATAGTCAGTTTTACGAGGGTAAGTTTGGCAGTGTGAGTGAAGGAGGCTTTGTTGCGRAATAGAAAGCCGATTCTTGATTTGATTTTTGGATTGGAGATGTTTGATATGAGTCTGGAAGGAGAGTTTACAGTCTAACCAGACACCTAGGTATTTGTAGTTGTCCACATATTCTAGGTCAGAACCGTCCAGAGTAGTGATGCTGGACGGGCGGGCGGGTGGGGGCAGCGAACGGTTGAAAAGCATGCATTTAGTTTTACTAGTGTTTTAGAGCAGTTGGAGGCCACGGAAGTATTGTTGTATGGCATTGAAGCTCATTTGGAGGTTTGTTAACACACTGAAAGAAGTGCCAGATGTATACAGAATGGTGTCGTCTGCGTAGAGGTGGAACAGGGAATCACGTGCAGCAAGAGCGACGTCGTTGCTATACACAGAGAAAAGAGTCAGCCCGAGAATTGAACCCTGTGGTACCTCATAGAGACTGCCAGAGGTCCGGACAACAGGCCCTCCGATTTGACACACTGAACTCGGCGAAGTAGTAGGTGAACCAGGCGAGGCAGTCATTTGAGAAACCAAGGCTATTGAGTCTGCCGATAAGAATACGGTGATTGATGGTAAGTTGCTGATTGAAGATATCCCTCTAGTGGTGTGGGGGCTGTGCTTTGGCAACGTGGGTAGGGTTATATCCTGCCTGTTTGGCCCTGTCCGGGGGTATCGTCGGATGGGGCCACAGTGTCTCCTGACCCCTCCTGTCTCAGCCTCCAGTATTTATGCTGCAGTAGTTTGTGTCGGGGGGCTAGGGCCAGTCTGTTATATCTTATCCGGTGTCCTGTGTAAGTTTAAGTATGCTCTCTCTAATTCTCTCTGTCTTTCTTTCTCTCTTTCTTTCATTCTTTCTCTCTCTCGGAGGACCTGAGTCCTAGGACCATGCCTCAGGACTACCTGGCCTGATGACTCCTTGCTGTCCCCAGTCCACCTGGCCATGCTGCTGCTCCAGTTTCAACTGTTCTGCCTGTGGGGGTCTATAACAAGCGGCAATGGTGAGAGACTTGTTGGAACCTTGACCTGTTCACCGGACGTGCTACCTGTCCCAGACCTGCTGTTTTCAACTCTCTAGAGACAGCAGGAGCGGTAGAGTTACTCTGAATGATCGGCTATGAAAAGCCAAATGACATTTACTCCTGAGGTGCTGACCTGTTGCACCCTCTACAACCACTGTGATTATTATTATTTGACCCTGCTGGTCATCTATGAACATTTGAACATCTTGGCCATGTTCTGTTATAATCTCCACCCGGCACAGCCAGAAGAGGACTGGCCACCCCTCATAGCCTAGGTTTCTTCCTAGGTTCTGGCCTTTCTAGGGAGTTTTTCCTAGCCACCGTGCTTCTACACCTGCATTGCTTGCTGTTTGAGGTTTTAGGCTGGGTTTCTGTACAGCACTTTGTGATATCAGCTGATGTAAGAAGGGCGTTATAAATACATTTGATTTGATTGACAGAGTCGAAAGCCTTGGCCAGGTCAATGAAGACGGCTGCACAGTACTGTCTTTTATCGATGGCGGTTATGATATCATTTAGTACCTTGAGCGTGGCTGAGGTGCACCCATGACCAGCTCGGAAACCGGATTGCACAGCGGAGAAGGTACTGTGGGATTCGAAATGGTCAGTGATCTGTTTATTAACTTGGCTTTCGAAGACTTTAGAAAGGCAGGGCAGGATGGATATCGGTCTGTAACAGTTTGGGTCTAGAGTGTCACCCCCTTTGAAGAGGGGGATGACCGCGGCAGCTTTCCAATCTTTAGGGATCTCGGACGATACGAAAGAGAGGTTGAAAAGGCTGGTAATAGGGGTTGCAACAATGGCTGCGGATAATTTTAGAAAGAGAGCGAAGGCTTGCCTAAGCTCCCGGAGAAGCGGGAGGCAAGATTCTGCAGGCGGTGCAGAGCTGTTGGCCGGGGTATGGGTAGCCAGGTGGAAAGCATGGGCAGCCGTAGAACAATGCTTATTGAAATGATCAATTATAGTGGATTTATCGGTGGTGACAGTGTATCCTATCCTCAGTGCAGTGGGCAGCTGGGAGGAGGTGCTCTTATTCTCCATGGACTATCCAGTGCCCCAAAACTTTTTGGAATTAGTGCTACAGGAAGCAAATTTCTGTTTGAAAAATCTAGCCTTTGCTTTCCTAACTGACTGAGTATATTGGTTCCTGACTTCCCTGAAAAGTTTTATATCGCTGGGGCTATTCGATCCTAATGCAGAACACCGCAGAATGTTTTTGTGCTGGTCGAGGGCAGTCAGGTCTGGAGTGAACCAAGGGCTATATCTGTTCTTAGTTCTACATTTTTTGAACGGGGCATGCTTATTTAAGATGGTGAGGAAGGCACTTTTATATAACAACCAGGCATCCTCCACTGACGGAATGAGGTCAATATCCTTCCAGGATACCCGGGCCAGGTCGATTAGAAAGGCCTGCTCGCTGAAGTGTTTTAGGGAGCATTTGACAGTGATGAGGGGTGGTCGTTTGACGCAGGCAATGAGGCAGTGATCGCTGAGATCATGGTTGAAGACAGCAGAGGTGTATTTAGAGGGCAGGTTGGTCAGGATGATATCTATGAGGGTGCCCATGTTTACGGATTTAGGGTTATACCTGGTAGGTTCCTTGATCATTTGTGTGAGATTGAGGGCATCTACCTTAGATTGTAGGACGGCCGGGGTGTTAAGCATATCCTAGTTTAGGTCACCTAACAGTACAATCTCTGAAGATAGATGGGGGGCAATCAATTCACATATGGTGTCCAGGGCACAGCTCGGGGCTGGGGGGGGTCTATAACAAGCGGCAATGGTGAGAGACTTGTTTCTGGAAAGGTGGATTTTTAAAAGTAGAAGCTCAAACTGTTTGGGTACAGACCTGGATAGTATAACAGAACTCTGCAGCCTATCTCTGCAGGACATTGCAACTCCGCCCCCTTTTTCAGTTCTATCTTGTCGGAAAACGTTATAGTTAGGGATGGAAATATCAGAATTGTTGGTGGCCTTCCTAAGCCAGGATTCAGACACGGCAAGGACATCAGGGTTGGCAGAGTGTGCTAAAGCAGTGAATAAAACAAACTTAGGAAGGAGGCTTCTGATGTTAACATGCATGAACCCAAGTGAACCAGTGAAATAAAACAATAATAACTAACCAAAACAGCAGTAGACAAGACATATTGACATTAGGGAGAGTCATGTGTAGCCGTGTGATCATAGGGTCCAATGAGCAGCAATAGGTGAGTCAGGGAGCCGTTCGGTTGTCCCTACTACGTTATGCGAGCTGGAGAAACGGTGATTCAGAAAGCTAGCGGGCCGGGGCCAGCAGATTGGTCTTCGGCGATGTCGCAACGGCCTGTTGAAACCACCTCGGACGATTACATCGGCAGACCAGTCGTGATTGATCGGCGGGGCTCTTTGTCGGCAATAAAGGGTCCTGTCCAATTGGCAAAAGAGGTAGAAAGGTCTGGTGATGAAGTGGTTATTTTCTCAGTGATTTCCTGGTTCACCATAGATTCCCTCCTGCACCATCAGTTACAGGTATGAAGACATTAATATGGGACATGATATTCAGTAGGGGACAGGTATAAAGACATTAATATGGGACATGATATTCAGTAGGGGACAGGTAATAAGGACATTAATATGGGACATGATATTCAGTAGGGGACAGGTATAAAGACATTAATATGGTACATGATATTCAGTAGGGGCAGGTATGAAGACATTAATATGGGACATGATATTCAGTGGGGACAGGTATAAAGACATTAATATGGGACATGATATTCAGTAGGGGACAGGTATAAAAGACATTATATGGGACATGATATTCAGTAGGGACAGGTATAAAGACATTAATATGGGACATGATATTCGTAGGGGACAGGTATAAAGACATTAATATGGGACATGATATTCAGTAGGGGTGTAACGGCAGTCCTCCTCCTCTTCATCCGAAGAGGGAGCAGGGATTAAACCAAGGCGCAGCGTAGTGAAATGACATGATTTATTAAACAAACAAAACAGACGAAAACGAACTATACTTGATAACTAATAAAACAACAAACGATGTAGACAGACCTGAAACGACGAACTTACATATAACGTGAAGAACGCAAATACAGGAACAGACTACATGAAACGAACAAACCGCAAACAGTCCCGTATGGTGTAACATCGACACAGACACAGGAGACAACCACCACAACAAACACTGTGAAACAACCTACCTAATATGACTCAATTAGAGGAAACGCCAAACACCTGCTCTAATTGAGAGCCATACAGGCAACCCTAAACCAACATAGAAACAGAAACATAGAATGCCCACCCAAACTCACGTCCTGACAACTAACACATAACAAACTAAAAGAAATAGGTCAGGAACGTGACAAGGGGACAGGTAACATGAGGTATGATATTCAGTAGGGGACAGGTATAAGACATTAATATGGGACATGATATTCAGTAGGGACAGGTATGAAGACATTAATGTGGGACATGATATTCAGTAGGGGACAGGTAAAAAGACATTAATATGGGACATGATATTCAGTAGGGGACGTGTTCCTGATGATGTATATGACTCACATCCTGTTCTTAATTGCTCATTGTGATGCTCTTACAAGGTTTATTCACAATCACGTCTGTGTGTGTGTGGTGGTGTGTGTGTGTTTGTTTGTCATGGAAACAGTGTTGTTAACAAAGGTGCTCCAGGGGAAACTGGATAAGAGAGCAGTACAAGGAAACCACCGGTAAACCTGCAGGATAATGAACACTAGCCAGCTCTGGCTAGCAGCCTACACACCTGTACTCTACCTAGCCAGCCTACAACCCTGTACTACCTAGCCACTAACCTGTATCTACCTAGCCAACCCCACACCCTGTACTCTACCCAGCCAGCCCTACACACCCTGTACTCTACCTAGCCAGCCCCTACCACTGACTCCCTCTCTTCTCTAGCCAGCCCTACACCCTGACTCCCTCTCTCTCTCTAGCCAGCCCTACACCTGACTCCCTTTCTCTCTCTAGCCAGCCCTACACCCTGTCCCTTTCTCTCTCTCTAGCCAGCCCTACACACTGACTCCCTCTCTCTCTCTACCAGCCCTACACCCTGACTCCCTCTCTCTCTCTAGCCAGCCCTACACCCTGACTCCCTTCTCTCTCTTAGCCAGCCCTACACCCTGACTACCTTTCTCTCTCTAGCAGCCTACACCTGAACTACTTTCTCTCTCTAGCCAGCCCTACACCCTGACTCCCTTTCTCTCTCTAGCCAGCCCTACACACTGACTCCCTCTCTCTCTCTCTAGCCAGCCCTACACACTGACTCCCTCTCTCTTCTAGCCAGCCCTAACACGGACTACCTTTTCTTCTGCAGCCCTAACACCTGACTCCCTTTCTCTTCTCTAGCCAGCCTACCACCCTTACTCTCTCTAGCCAGCCCTACTCACCCTGTACTCTACCTAGCCAGCCCTACACCCTGTACTCTACCTAGCCAGCCCTACACACCCTGTACTCTACCTAGCCAGCCCTACACACCCTGTCTCTCTCTAGCCGCCCTACACACCCTGTACTCTACCTAGCCAGCCTAACACCCTGTACTCACCTAGCCAGCCCTACTCACCCTGTACTCTACCTAGCCAGCTACCACACCCTGTACTCCTCTAGCCAGCCCTACTCACCCTGTTCTACCTAGCCAGCCCTAACACCCTGTACTCCTCTAGCCAGCCTACACACCCTGTATCTACCTAGCAGCCTACACACCCCTTACTCTACCTAGCCAGCCCTACACAACCTGTACTCTACCTAGCCAGCCCTAACA
Source organism: Salvelinus sp. IW2-2015 (assembly GCF_002910315.2). Taxonomy (NCBI): domain Eukaryota; kingdom Metazoa; phylum Chordata; class Actinopteri; order Salmoniformes; family Salmonidae; genus Salvelinus; species Salvelinus sp. IW2-2015. The sequence continues at coordinate 73,978 of NW_019944413.1, read as the reverse complement.
CCCTGTACTCTATAGCCAGCCTACACACCCTGTACTCTCTCTAGCCGCTACACACCCTGTCTCTCTCTAGCCAGTCCTACTCACCTGTACTCTACCTAGCCAGCCCTACACACCTGACTCCCTTTCTCTCTCTCTAGCCAGCCCTACAACCCTTACTACCTAGCAGCCCTACAACCTGTACTCTACCTAGCCAGCCCTCACCCTGACTCCCTTTCTCTCTCTCTAGCCAGCCCTACACACCCCTGTACTCTACCTAGCCAGCCCTACTCACCCTTACTCTACCTAGCCGCCCTACACACCTGCTCTCTCTAGCCACCTACTCACCTGTACTCTCTCTAGCCGCCCTACTCATCCTGTACTCCTCTAGCCAGCCCTACTCACCCTGTACTCTACCTGACCAGCCCTACACACCCTGTATCTACTGACCAGCCCTACACACCTCTTACTCTACTAGCCAGCCCTACACACCCTGTACTCTACCTGACTCCCTCTCTCTCTCTCTCTCTCTGTTTTCTCCTCCCTTCTTCCTCCACTCTCTCTTTCTTCTCTCTCTCCCCTCGCCCCTCCATCCTTTCCTATTCTCTTCCCTATCTCTCCATCCCTTCCTCTCTTTCCACCTCCCCCCTCTCTCTCCCCCTCCCTCCTCTCTCCTCTCCCACCCTCTCCTCTCCATCTCTTCCCCCTCCTCTCTTTCTCTCCCTCCCGCTCCTCTCTCTCTCACCCTCTCTCCCTCACCCCTCTCTCCCTCTTTCTCTCCTTCACCCGTCTCCACCACCCCCTGCTCTCCTCACCCCTCTCCCTACCCCTGTCTCCCTCCCCTCCTCACCCCTCTCTCCACCCACTGCCTCCCTCCTCACCCTCTCCACCACCCACCTCCTCCCTCCTCACCCCTCTCCACACCCATGGCCCCACCTCACCCCTGTCTCCCACTCACCATAGGCGGAAATCCCAGGGGGACGGGGACACACGACCCCCCATCTTGGGAAAATATGATTTGTCCCCCAATATATCAATGTAAACATAACTATGTATATTCAAATAATATTAATATACGCAATGAAAGCACTTGTGCTGATTATAGACACTTAATAGCGCGTTTAAGTTTCAAAAGATTGCGACCCCCCCCCCTTTGCCTCACAATGGTTTGATCCACTGACAGTTTTTAGCTGGCAAGGTAATAGAGGGTTCGTAACTACTGTCCGAAAGGGACATGTACGTAACTGACGTGAGGTAATCCAGTCAATCCATAGCAGGTCCAATAGCAATGTTATTTATTTATTTTTATGTTGGCAGGGTTCACACACTAGCTGAATTTGCAGAGCTAGCGCGCAAACTAAAGCAAACATTAACTATCAAGCTAGCTAGTACCTATTCATTTATGTGGCGTCGTCAAAGATGGAATCTTTGCTATCATCAGTTTATTCCAAGATCAGCATGCAGCTGTAGTGCTTCGACGTCCCTGTGATAAGGTTAGCGATAAACTGAAGTCAAACTGAACAGAAAGAACTACACTCTCTTCTACCATTGTCTTAATATATATAATGGTCTCGTTGCAAAAGATAATTGTCGCTAGTGAACTTTTTTATTTTATTTTATTAACCTTTTATTTCAGGTAGGAAAGATTATAGCAAACACACAGCAACGGAATTGGTGCTCGCTAGCTTTACAAATTCAGCTATTGTTGGAAGCCAGCCAATATGAAACAAACTATTTAAATTACAAAAGGTTGCAGCATGTGTTGTGTAAATGTGTGTGTGTGCAGCTAGGCCAGCCAGCCAGCCAGGTAGAAAAATGGCGAACATTTAGAAGAAGACGGACATCAAGAGTATTTGTCAGTACACCAAAACGCATAGTAAGAACTCTAGTATCCTAATATCTCAAAGACTAGTTGATAAAATGTTCATAAAAAGAAGTGAAATGCTAATGGAAATGTTTCACATGATGTCATTAGGCAGAGCAGGCAACAGATGGCACACAGACAGCAGAGCTGGACAGATAGCAGGGCAGACTGGCAGACAGGGAGTCTCAGGTAAGTTTGTTGAGTCTTTGTTTGGCAACATTATGAAAGGTTCTCAATTTTTTGACTTGTAAATAGGGACATAATTGGAAAATGCCATGGATACCCCACTCTCAACTTAAACTGGTGACTAAACTAAGATTGTTTACGGCATGGTATTGCTGTTGTGATTAATTGTGTAGTTTTGGTACCAGTAGTTAGGAGTACGGCAAACACCTTATTTATTTTCTAGGAGACAGACTGAGTCAGTTAGGGTAGTGAAAGGGAAAGAGCCAGGAGAGAACTTCAGAGGACAGTGTCACAGCCACGGCAGGACCAAGTGTCACCTTGTTGCCAGCAGCACCAGTATAGGGACAGTGGCACAGCATTGTCCAGTTACCACAGTGATGGACAAAACCATATCAGCCACACCCACAATTTATAGAACGCAAACTCTTGCCAACAGAGTGTTGACTGTTTCAAGAGAGATGGTTTCGCGATTCCCCTGGCTACATTATATCCATAATAAAAGGAGTGTTGTGTTTTCACTGTAGCCAAGGGTTTTCAAGCCAGCATCTTTTGGCCAAAAGAGCTGATGTGCCTTCATTAGTGCAGGATTTAGGAACTGGAGAAAAAACATTGAAAAATTCACAGCACATCAAAATTGCCAAACCCACCGCCACTTTGTAATTGTAACAGCACACCAGCTAAATCCAAATCAGTGTCCAGTTATGTCCAGCGCGTGGGTAAACAGCAGGATGACGCAAGGCATTGCTTGATGAAAATTGTTAGTTCGGTGCGGCATGTAGTAAGACAGGAGAAGCCTTTAGAGGCCACACGGATGACAGTGGGAATTTATACAGATTTTGAAACTTAGGGCAGAAGAGATGATCCCATTTTACTGAAGTGGTTAACAGAGCGTACCACAATGTACACAGGCCCAAAGCACAGATGAAATTCTGAAAATCATGGCCAATAGTCATTCGAGGCATTGCAGCTGAGATTAGGGTCTTCCGATTGTACAATTTTCATTAATTGTTGATGTACTCAAGATGTCTCTGTGCTGAACAGGAGAATGTCTGTCTGCGTTATGTTGACCATGACCATGTCCCTCACAAGGAGTTTATTGGGCTATACAGGGTGTCGGAGAAACAGGCGAGGCATTGCGAAAGTGCCAACTGATGTGTTGTTGAGGAACCCGCAAATATGCTCGGTTTTTTGTTCAGTAGTGTGTATAGCAGTGGTTCTCAACCTTTTGGTACTGGAACCCTGCATATTTTGAGGCAAGGCAGGCAAGTTTTGAGCGGTCCTCAGGACCTCCACCCCCTCTATATATATGTAAACTTACTGGAAACCTTGTGGTACTGACTACATCATTACACTTTTTTATTTCACGGACCCCTTGCAATTAGTCATGGACCCTGTTTGAGAACCCATGGTGGTGTATTGATAGTTGTTTTTTGTTTAGTAGTTTTCAGTACACTTACAAATGATTTATTTCATGTTATTTTATTTAAAATTGCATACTTTGTGCGACATACTTTGTCCATAGCTGCTGTTTGAAGAGTTGAGACACCTGACTGAAGGATATTTGTTTGATTTATTGGGTTTTTATTGAAGTAGTTATTTGCTTTTAGAACTGTACTTATTTTAAGCTTTTTTGTTCTTGCAAAGATATTGTAAACTCAGGCCAGGTGCACATATTTAATGACTATAAATGTATCAGAAAAGTCAAATTTAAAGTCAATTCAATACGGAGACCAACTTCTTGTGATGGTTCTCAATGGAGATTCTTTTAAGATGTGATCACACCATGTTCATTGTATTTTATGAAAACTACACCCATACACGTGTACAGTACCATTGTCACCTACTGACCTTTCTTGATATTGCTGGTTGTAAGTACGAATACCTGCATTACATACTGGACTGGTAAGGAGCACTGCTATAACTATTATGTAGTAGAATTATAATGATTTAACATTTGAACAAGTTGGGAAACCCTTCAGTTAACTACTGTACCTATCAATTATCCAGTTGTAGGAATTATGGTTCCTCAATATACATTTAACAACGTATGCTATGTGTTACAGCACTACTTTTGGTGTCCCCCTCAGGAATTGCTCTTGAGAAAATTTTAATGTAATTGTCCTCCAAGGTTGATCTCAGATTTTCGCCCCTGCATCACCTCCTCCTCCTTCCACCCCGCTCTCCTCACCCTCTCCACCACCCACCTGCCTCCCACCTCTCCACCACCCACCTGGCTCCCACCTCACCCCCTGTTTCCCACCTCACCCTCTCTCCACCCCTCGCTTCCCTCCTCACCCTTCCACCACCCACTGCTCCCACCTCTCCACCACCACCCTGCCTCTCACCCTACATATCATTTACGTGTTTCACTACACCACTTCCCCACCTCACTCTACCTTTACCCTCACCCTCCACACCCACTCACCCCTCTCCTTACCCTGTCTCCCTCTCACCTCTTTCACCACCCACCTGCTCCCAACTCACCTCTCCTTACCCGTCGTCTCATTCCCACTCACCTCCTCTCCTTACCTGTCTCCCTCTCACCTCTTTCCACCACCACCTGCCTCCCACCTCACCCTCTCTCCTTATCCATGTCTCCGTTTCACCTCTTTCCACACCCACCCTGCCTCCACACTCACCCCTCCTTACGCCTCCACTCACCCTCCCTTACCCCTGTCTCCCTCCTCACCTCTTTCCACACCCACCTGCCTCCCACCTCACCCCTCCCCTTACCCCTGTCTCCCTCCTCACCTCTTTCCACCACCAACCTGCCTCCCACCTCATCTCTCTCCTCACCCCCTTGCCTCTGGTATTTATTCATGGATCATAGTTTCCAGTTATATACGGTTGTATTGACATGGCTAAGCTTAGACAATTAATTAAAGTTTCCATTTTGTAACGAGAGAAAGAGGAGGGCCTTGAAACGGGACAATGCTGCTACCAAGAGAGACCTTTAGATGTCTCTCTCTCTGATATAACCTGCTATAAGCTGTTATAACTTGTTGATTACAGACATGATGATGTCCCTCTCTCTGATATAACCTGTTATAACCTGTTGATTACAGACATGATGATGTCCCTCTCTCTGTTATAACCTGTTATAACCTGTTGATTACAGACATGATGATGTCCCTCTCTCTGTTATAACCTGTTATAACCTGTTGATTACAGACACGATGATGTCCCTCTCTCTGTTATAACCTGTTGATTACGTAGGGAGGATGGTCTCGGGGTTCAATGGTGAAGCAGAGGGTTTATAGAGTCGTGAGAGTGCATCAGGCTGCACGTTCTTGGACCCCGGGTGGTAGGAGATGGTCAAGTTGAACTGTGTGAATAGCAGGGCCCATCGAGCTTGCCTAAAGTTGAGGCGCTTAGCGGTGCGGAGATATTCCAGGTTCTTGTGGTCAGTACACGCTATGAATGGATGTTCCGCCCCCCTCTAACCAGTACCTCCACTCCTCCAACGCCATCTTCACCGCAAGCGGTTCTCGACTTCCCCACGTCATAATTCCTGACAGTGGTGTTAAGACGATGGAAAAGGAAAGATGCAGGTTTTTGGTCCTGGGCAGAACGCTGGGACAGGACAGCCCCCACTCTGACGTCCAAGGCATCGACCTCCACCATCAACTAGTGGGATGGAGCCGGATGGGAGCTGTAGTGAACCGATGCTTGAGGTCCGAGAATGCCCTGTCAGCGACGGGAGACCACGTGAACAGGAACTTGGGAGAGGTGAGTGCTGAAAGTGGGTAAGCCAGGGTGGTGAAACCCCGGATGAAGCAGCGGTAGAAATTAGCAAACCCCAGGAAGCGCTGCAGCTGCACTCTGGATGTGGGTTGAGGCCAGTCCACCACCGCTCTCACCTGGCCAGGATCCATCTGTATATGTCCTGCAGCGATGATGTATCCTAGGAAGGAGATGGTGGTTGCGATGAAATTCGCATTTCTCCACTTTAACAAAAAGCTGGTTCTCCAGGAGACGCTGAAGGACTGTGGAGGAAGTGGAAGACGTAAAGGACGTAGAGGACGTAGAGGACGTGGAGGACGTAGAGGATGTAGAGGACGTGGAGGACGTAGAGGACGTAGAGGACGTGGAGGACGTAGAGGACATGGAGGACGTAGAGGACATGGATGATGTAGAGGACGTAGAGGACATGGAGGACGTAGAGGACATGGAGGACATGGAGGACGTAGAGGACATGGAGGACGTAGAGGACATGGATGATGTAGAGGACGTAGAGGACATGGAGGACGTAGAGGACATGGAGGACGTAGAGGACATGTTATTGTGCTGAAAGGGAAAAGACGAGGCTGTCATCGATGTAGACGAACACTAAATGGTTCACATCAACTGTTCAGAGGAGACTGCGTGAATCAGGCCTTCATGGTTGAATTGCTGCAAAGAAACCACTACTAAAGGGGCTGTTTGGGCAAAGAAACATGAATAATGGTCATTAGAAATCTGTCCTTCGTTCTGATGAGTCCAAATTTGAGATTTTTGGTTCCAAGATCTCCGCATTTGTGGCTCCCATTGTGAAGCATGGAGGAAGAGGTGTGATGGTGTGGGGGTGCTTTACTGATGACACTGTCAGTGATTTATTTAGAATTCAAGGCAAGCATTCTGAAACACTACACCATCCCGTCTGGTTTGTGCTTAGTGGGACTATCATTTGTTTTTCAACAGGACAATGACCCAACACACCTACAGGCTGTGTACGGGCTATTTGACCAAGAATGAGAGTGATGGAGTGCTGCATCAGATGACCTGGCCTCCACAATCACCCAACCTCAACCCAATTGAGATGGTTTGGGATGAGTTGGACCGCAGAGTGAAGGAAAAGCAGCCAACAAGTTCTCAGCATATGTGGGAACTCCTTCAAGACTGTTGGAAAAGCATTCCAGGTGAAGCTGGTTGAGAGAATGCCAAGAGTGTGTAAAGCTGTCATCAAGGCAAAGGGTGGCTACTTTGAAGAATCAAAAATCCTAAATATATTTTGATTTGTTTAACACTTTTTGGTTACTACATGATTCCATATGTGTTATTTCATAATTATTGTATTATTATTCTACAATGTAAAAAATAGTAAAAATAAAGACAAACCCTTAAATGTGTCCAAACTTTTGACTGGTACTGTACCTTTCCATCGCCTTGGTCTCCGGACCCGACAGGGAATAAAGTTGCCCCTGAGGTGGTGTAGTGCCCGGGAGAAGGTCGATAACGCAGTCGTAGGGCCGATGTGGCCTTGTTGAAAACCTCCCGGAGGTCCTGGTACTCCGCGGTTACGGCGGAGAGGTCCGGCGATTTTCCCAGTCCCGCAGGAAGAGGTCCCGGGGCAGGCTGCGCTGACTTCAGGCAATGAGCGTGGCAGAACGGGCTCCAACCCTTGATAGAACCAACAGTCCAGTTGATAAGGGGATTGTGCCTCTGGAGCCATAAAACCCCCAAAACCACAGGTACCTGAGGAGATTAAATGAGCAGAAATTGCATGGACTCGCAAGTTGATGACTGCCAATAGAGCGCCCATCCAGCACTCTGACATCCATGGGAATGGAGAGGGGCTGAGTGGGGATTCCCAGCTCAGACACCAGGGTAGTGTCCATAAAACTCTTGTCGGCCCCAGAGTCAATGAGTACCCGGAGAGATTTTGACCGGTCACCCCACAGCAGGATGGCATGGAAAGGGGCACGAGTAATAGGAGATTGGAAGTTCTCAGTATGGCCCACCAGCGTACTCATACCTACTGATGAGCCTGATCTTTTAATGGACAGGTAGAAATGAAATGACCGGTAGAACCACAATACAGCTTTTGATGTTCAGTCTGCGTAAACATTCGGCAGGAGACAATGTAGCTCTGCCAAATTGCATAGGCTCCGGAGGAGGCGAGTCGTCAGACCTCGGCGATTCCAGGGGGAACTCGGGTAACCTCAGATTCTCTCGGTAATCAGACCTCGGCGATTCCAGGGGGAACTCGGGTAACCTCAGNTTCCAGGGGGAACTCGGGTAACCTCAGATTCTCTCGGTAATCAGACCTCGGCGATTCCAGGGGGAACTCGGGTAACCTCAGATTCTCTCGGTAATGTAGACCCCGGGAACTTCCGGGATTCCTCGGAGGTGAGGTGGGATCCTTGGACGTGCGAGTGTGACTGGGAATATACCTCCTCTCTCTCCTACGTTCCAATAGCCGCCCATCAATCATTATGGTGATGAGAGTCGAGATCCATGGGCAGCTCCCGGTCTGCGAGCTCATCTTTAATCTCTGCATAGTCTGCCACACTATGGGAGTCTTGACGTAGTAAGAGTAGCTTCCGAGCAGCCTCTCTCCCGGAGAATCAAACACCTTTTCTACCTCCGCCATGAACTCCTCTAGATTGAAGCACAAGGTGGATTGTTGCTCCCACACCGCTATAGCCCAGTCGAGAGCCGTCCCGGACATCAGCGTTATAAGGTACGCTATCTTCGAGCGGGAAAGGAAGAGGGTTGTAGAACGGTAGGCAGGCTCAGGGTCAGGGTCAGGCTCAGGGTCAGGCTCAGGGTCAGGGTCAGGGGCAGGCTCAGGGTCAGGGGCAGGNCTCAGGGTCAGGGGCAGGCTCAGGGTCAGGGTCAGGGTCAGGGTCAGGGTCGGGCTCAGGGTCAGGGTCAGGGCAGGTAGAATGGTCAGAACCGGGAGGACTAGAAAACAGAGACTAGAGATACTGGAAAACGGGAAAAAACATTGGTAAGACTTGACAAGACAATGAACTGGCAACAGACCAACAGAAAACGCAGGTATAAGTACACAGGGGATAATGGGGGAAAATGGGAGACACCTTGTGGGGGGTGGAGACAAGCACAAGACAGGTGAAACAGATCAGGGTGTGACAAATCTGCCTGGTGACAACTTCCTGTGACTTATAGAACCACAACAGACAGAGGAAACAGTAGCTAAACTTATCATGGAACATTCCACTGTGATGTCACTTTACAGTTGTTTTTTTATCACCTTGGTAACTATTTTCACAACTCTTAGTACAAATCTCTAAACTGGTCAAATGCAGCCAGTCTTTCATTCAAAACCTGTTATTGTTCATTCATTTGGATTGTAAACATCTTTCACCACACAACCATTGATTCAAAATATACGTTTATTGTGAAATGTAATGACAACATTGGTTTAATCACCAAAACACAACATAATGATATATTTTCAATGTAGTCGTTTTAACTACCTGTTAATCCAATAGCAAAGTATGCAGATACATGTTTCAAACAGTGGCTCTCAGTAACGTTTCTTCTATTACAGCATGATAACAGTGATAGGGTTAGGTTACTGTCATTCATATTCACCCAGGTCAATGATAGGTTTAGGTTACTGTCATTCATATTCACCCAGGTCAGTGATAGGTTTAGGTGACTGTCAATCATATTCACCCAGGTCAATGATAGGTTTAGGTGACTGTCATTCATATTCACCCAGTTCAATGTAACAGTGATAGGTTTAGGTTACTGTCATTCATATTCACCCAGGTCAATGTAACAGTGATAGGTTTAGGTTACTGTCATTCATATTCACCCAGTTCAATGTAACAGTGATAGGTTTAGGTTACTGTCATTCATATTCCATGATACTCTAATTTTCCCTATACCCATCATGAGGTTGCTACAACCTAGCATATGAACAACCTAGCATATGCCTTGAACACTCTGGCCTGCATCTACCTGATATAGGGATATAGGGTGTAATCATTAGTCCAACAGTTGCCAACGAGAATTATGTTATGTATGTTATCACCGTTTTGTTCCCTTTGCTTACGTTTAATAAGAAACGTTTTTCAACAGAATCGGTGGAATGAATACACCCCTGATCACGCGTAAACACAGTTCACTTTCATAGCAGCCACGTTGTATTCCTTTGTCCATCTATGTGCTCTCCTCCTCTCACCTCTTCCCTTCGTTTGTGGACTTGATGAACAACACATCAGCTGTATGTGACCAGGTGAAAATCAATCAATCAAAGGTATTTATAAAGCCCTTCTTACATCAGCTGATGTCACAAAGTGCTGTACAGAAACCCAGCCTAAAACCCCAAACAGCAAGCAATGCAGGTGTAGAAGCACGGTGGCTAGGACAAACTCCCTAGAAAAGCCAGAACCTAGGAAGAAACCTAGAGAGGAACCAGGCTCTGAGGGGTGGCCAGTCCTTTCTGTCTGTGCCGGGTGGAGATTATAACAGAACATGGCCAAGATGTTCAAATGTTCATAAATGACCAGCAGGGTCAAATAATAATAATCACAGTAGTTGTTGAGGGTGCAACAGGTCAGCACCTCAGGAATAAATGTCCGTTGGCTTTTCATAGCCGATCATTCAGAGTATCTATTCTAACCGACAGGTAGAAGAGTTCTGGAAAGCGGTTCAGTTGGAAGAGTCCACTGTGATAAGCCTATTCATAGATGATTGATGTGGCTGCGGTGTTTATCCTACAGACAGACACAGCAGAGGAAACAGGAAGTGTTTTCCAGACATGTAGAACAAGGCAGTCACAGTCCAGTGATGTGTAGACCGACGACAACACGTAACCTCTGACACCCAGCATGCCACGGGATAATTGACTGCTTTTATAACACCACGGCGTGTGTGTGTGTGTGTGGCCTTTCTAATGGCCATTGACATTTCCATGATTGTTGAAGACACACACACTTTGCCCTAGAGACGATTTATTTTCACACATGCTTGAGGAGGTGTCTGAAAGGCCCTGTGTGTGTCTACTAGGCCTTCCTGCCCTGTCATTGTTTGTTCTGCTTTCAGAGTAAACAGAGACAGACTGAGACTGGAGTGAGAGAAAAGGGGGAGAGAGAAAGAGAGAGAGGGAAAGAAGTTAAGAAAGAAAAAGAAAGAAAGAAAGACAGGGAGAGAGAGCCCCTGGGCTGGAGGCTGGAACACGACCCTGATTTAGGGACCTCACCCTGCTCCCCCATTCCCTCTCTCCCTCTACCTCTCTCTCCTCCCTCTCTTCCTCTCTCACACCCTCCCCCACTCCCTCTCTTCCTCCCTCTGTCTGTTGCCACCCCCCCCCATTCTCTATCTCTCCATAGAGTGCCGTCTGTCTGTCATGTCATCAGCTCCACAGCTTGCCAGACTCTAGACCAGCACGTCTGTCCCAGAGGAAAACACTGGTTGAACAGACGTCAGGCCCATGTCCGCTGTGACGTCATAGTCAGGTTGTACAGGAAAAGGACACTTTCAAACTTACCTTTGACATTTTAGTCATTTAGCAGATCTCTTATCCAGAGTAACTTACAGTTAGTCCATTCATCTACAGATAGCTAGGTGAGACAACCACATATCACAGTCATAGTCAGTACATTCATCTACAGATAGCTAGGTGGGACAACCACATATCACAGTCATAGTCAGTACATTCATCTACAGATAGCTAGGTGAGACAACCACATATCAGTCATAGTCAGTACATTCATCTTCAGATAGCTAGGTGGGACAACCACATATCACAGTCATAGTCAGTACATTCATCTCATTTTTTTTTTCCCATTTCTTTTCAGAAAATTTTAGGGGCTTAGGGTGGGGGGGGGGGGGGACAACCCACATATTTCCAACCCAAAAAAACCCAAAAGGTTTTTTTTTCATAGTTTCAGTTACATTTCATCTCAGATAGCTAGGTGGGACAACACATATCACAGTCATAGTCAGTACATTCATCTCAGATAGCTAGGTGGGACAACCACATATCACAGTCAGTACATTCATCTCAGATAGCTAGGTGAGACAACCACACTCACTAGTCAGTACATTCATCTTACAGTAGCTAGGTGAGACAACCACATATCACAGTCAGTTACATTCATCTCAGATAGCTAGGTGGGACAACCACATATCACAGTCAGTGACATTCATCTACAGATAGCTAGGTGGGACAACCACATATCACAGTCATAGTCAGTACATTCATCTTCAGATAGCTAGGTGGGACAACACATATCACAGTCATAGTCAGTACATTCATCTCCAGATAGCTAGGTGGGACAACTAATCTTCTCTCTTTTT
>NW_019944413.1:56071-61892 GCF_002910315.2 Salvelinus sp. IW2-2015 | reverse complement strand
TCACAGTCATAGTCAGTACATTCATCTACAGATAGCTAGGTGAGACAACCACATAATCAGTCATAGTCAGTACATTCATCTTCAGATAGCTAGGTGGACAACCACATATCACAGTCATAGTCAGTACATTCATCTTCAGATAGCTAGGTGGACAACCACATATCACAGTCATAGTCAGTACATTCATCTCAGATAGCTAGGTGGGACAACACATATCACAGTCAAGTCAGTACATCATCTCAGATAAGCTAGGTGGACAACCACATATCACAGTCAGTACATTCATCTACAGATAGCTAGGTGAGACAACCACACATCACAGTCAGTACATTCATCTCAGATAGCTAGGTGGACAACCACAATATCACAGTCAGTTACATTCATCTCAGATAGCTAGTGGGACAACCACATATCACAGTCAGTACATTCATCTACAGATAGCTAGGTGGACAACCACATATCACAGTCATAGTCAGTACATTCATCTTCAGATAGCTAGGTGGGACAACCACTATCACAGTCATAGTCAGTACATTCATCTCAGATAGCTAGGTGGACAACACATATCACAGTCATAGTCAGTACATTCATCTTCAGATAGCTAGGTGGGACAACCACATATCACACATAGTCAGTACATTCATCTTCAGATAGCTAGGTGGGACAACCACATATCACAGTCATAGTCAGTACATTCATCTTCAGATAGATAGGTGGGACAACCACATATCACAGTCATAGTCAGTACATTCATCAGATAGCTAGGTGGGACAACCACATATCACAGTCATAGTCAGTACATTCATCCAGATAGCTAGGTGGGACAACCACATATCACAGTCTAGTCAGACATTCATCCAGATAGCTAGGTGGGACAACCACAATCATCAGTCATAGAAGTATATTTTTCTCAATACTTTGATGTCAGTGGAGTCAGAGCTAGAAGGGGGTGGGGGGTCAAGTGCTGGTTAAGTGTTATTTGGATAATATATATATTTTTAATTGGTGGGGTTGAGAGATTATTTAAGATACTCGTTGGAAGAGGTATGGTTTCAGATGTTTTGGAAGATGGGCCGGGACTGCTGTCCTAGCTTAGGGGAAAGATGGACGGGAACTGCTGTTCCTAGTCAAGGGGGAAGATGGACCAGGGGACTCACTGTCTCGTCAGGGGGAAGATGGACAGGGACTCTTCTGTCCTAGCTCAGGGGAAGATGCAGGACTGCTGTCCTAGCTTCAGGGGGAAGAGGGACAGGACTGCTCCTAGCTTAGGGGAAGATGGGCAGGACTCTACGTCTACGTTCAGGGGGAAGATGGACAGGGACTCTGCTGTCCTAGCTTAGGGGGAAGATGGACAGGGTCCTGCTGTCCTAGCTCAGGGGGGAAGATGGCAGGGACTCTGCTGTCCTAGCTTTCAGGGGGAAGGATGGGCAGGGACTGCTGTCCTAGCTTCAGGGAGAGAGATGGGGCAGGGACTGCCTGTCTAGCTTCAGGGGGAAGATGGACAGGGGACTGCTGTCTAGCTTCAGGGGAAGATGGACAGGGACTGCTGTCCTAGCTTCAGGGGAAGATGGGAGGGACTGCTGTCCTAGCTTCAGGGGAAGATGGACAGGGACTTGCTGTCCTAGCTTCAGGGGGAAGATGGACAGAGGCGGCTGTCCTAGCTTCAGGGAGATGGACAGGGACTGCTGTCTAGTTCAGGGGAAGATGGGCAGGGACTGCTGTTCCTAGCTTCAGGGGAAGATGGAGGCAGGCATCTGCGGTCCTTGCTTCAGGGAATGTGGGCAGGATCTAGGGTCTAGACATCGAGTGTATGCCTGCTTCCTAGCTTCAGGGGAAGATGGAGCAGCGGACGCTGCTGTCCTAGCTCTTCAGGGGGAGATGGGCAGGGACTGCTAGTCCTAGCTTCAGGGGGAAGATGGACAGGACTGCTGTTCCTAGCTTCAGGGGGGCGTGAATACAAAAAGCCAAAGAAAATCCACAACGGCTAACGTTACAACCCAAAAGTTAAAATACGGCAATACCGAAAAAGACAAATCAACCAAAGAACAGCCAAAAGGACTCAGTAAAAACAAAAAAACATAATAAAAAACAAGTAAGACCGTGGAAAGTAACACCGAAGAAACGCTAAAGTATAACAAGTAGCACAAAAAAAACTTATCAACGTAGTACGAGAAAAGAGGGCAGGACTTGCTGTCCTAGCTTGGCGGGGGAAGATGGGCAGGGACTTGCTGTCCTACTTTCGGGGGGAAGATGGGGCAGGAGACCTGACAGACTTGTGTCCTAGCTCGAGGTGGGAGCTACAGCAGTGGCAAGAGCGCTGACTTTGTCCTAGCTATCAGGGAAGGTTCGAGGAAGATGGGCAGGAGCATGAACTGTTACCTAGCTTCAAGGGGAATGACGCTCGAATGGGCGAAGCGGAACTGCTGTCCTAGCTTCAGGGGGAAGTGCTCATGGGCAGGGCTTGCTGTCCCTAGCTTGAGGGGGGGAAGTCCATGGGCAGCGGGACTGCTGTCCTAAGCTTCAGGGGAAGATGGGCAGGGACTGACAATGTCTAAGCTTTCAGGGTCGCACAGGCTTGCAAGGATACAATGGGCAAGGGACTGCTGTTCTAGTCTTCGGGGGAAGATGGGCAGGGACTGCTCGTTCTAGCTTCAGGAAGTGGGCAGCATTGCTATGGGACGCAGGACTTGCTTCCTACTTCAGGGGGGAAAGATGGACAGGGGACATGCTGGGCCTAAGCTTCAGGGGGGGAAGATGCGGCTAGGGGCTCTGCTGTCCAGCCTTCAGGGGAAGATGGCCAGGGACTGCTGTCCAGCTTCAGGGGGGGAAGATGGGCAGGGACTGCTGCCAGCTTCAGGGGGAAAGAATGGTTCCACCATGGGTTGCACAGGACAGAGAAGAGCTTAAACTGGAGCTGAGCGGGTAGTTGTGATAGGGTGGGAGCGCCAGAGAAGAGGCTTAAACTGGGCGTGAGAGGGAAGTTGTGATAGGGGTGGGAGGGCCAAAGAAGAGCTTTAAACCTGGGCTGAACGGAGTTGTGATTTAGGGGTGGGAGCCAAGAGAAGAGCTTAAACTGGGCTGAGCGGGAGTTGTGATAGGGGTGGGAGGGGCCAATGAGAAGGAAGCTTAAACTTGGGCTGAGAGGGAGTTGTGATAGGGGTGGAGGGCCAGAGGAAGAGCTTAAAACTGGGCTGACGCGGAGTTTGTGATAGGGGTGGAGGGCCAGAGAGAGCTTTAAACTGGGCTGAGAGGGAGCTGCCGTAGGGGGGGAGGGCCCAAGAGGACCAGGAGGTGGAAGATGCGGAGTGCTTGTGTTAGGGTGTAGCGGTTTCAGCATAGCCTGAAGTAGGAGGGGCAGTTTCCTCTTGCTGTTCTGTACTGGCATACATGGTCTTGGTAGTGGAGTGGGTGGGTTGTTCAGGGTTTGCAGCAGTAGCCTGGAAGGTGAGGGAGGGGGCGAGTTCCTCTTGCTGGGTTCTGTAGGCAATACCATGGTCTTGTAGTGGATGGGTTGGGGTGTTATGGTTTTCAGCATAGCCTGAAGGTAGGGAGGGGCAGTTCCTCTTGCTGTTCTGTAGGCAATACCATGGTCTTGTAGTGGATGGGTTGGGGTGTATGGTTTGAGCATAGCCTGAAGGTAGGGAGGGGCAGTTCCTCTTGCTACTCCGCAGGTAATCACTGTGGTTTTGTAGTGGATGTGAGCTTCAACTGGAGGCCAGTGGAGTGTGCAGAGGAGAGGTGACATGAGAGAACTTGGAAAGGTTGATAACCACGCGTGCTGTTGCATTCTGGATATGTTGCAGTGGTTTGATGGCACAAGCGGGGAGACCAGCCAACAGCGTGTTGCAGTAGTCCAGACGGGATAGAACAAGTTCCTGGATTAGGAGCTGCACCACTTCCTGTGTGGTAGAGTCGGATGTTGTACAGCATGAACCTGCAGGAGCAGGTCACTACTTTGATGTTTGCAGAGAACGATGTCGTCCAGGGTCACGCCAAGGTTCTTTGCACTCTGGGAGGGCAACACTGTGGTGGAGTTGTCAACCGTGATGGAGAGGTCTTTGAGCAAGAAAAGAGAACATCTCCAGTTAGGAGAAATGAGTAGCCCTGTTCCACCACCGTGATGACCAGATGCTCTCGGACTACATAGTCAGATGAAGAGAGAGCAGCTGGAGAAGCAGTGTTCCACCACCGTGATGACCAGATGCTCTCGGACTACATAGTCAGATGAAGAGAGAGCAGCTGGAGAAGCAGTGTTCTCTGGGGTGATCCATGTCTCCATCAGGGCCATAATGTCTAGGGACTGAAGGGCAGCATAGGCTGAGATGAACTCAGTGTTCTTGACAGCAGATCGGCAGTTCCAAACGCTGCCACAGACCTGGCATTCCACATGGGGTTGTGCACGCAGGGTACACTAAATTAGAAGGGTTGCAGCCAATCGGTGGGGAGCGTCTATAAACCCTACAGGGAGAAGTGTGAACAGGTATAGAGAACACACACATAAACCCAGAAAAAACAGAAACATCCATTTTTCAGGACCCTGTCTTTCAAAGATTATTCGTAAAAATCCAAATAACTTCACAGATCTTCATTGTAAATGGTTTAAACACTGTTTCCCATGCTTGTTCAATGAACCATAAACAATTAATGAACATGCACCTGTGGAACGGTCGTTAAGACACTAACAGCTTACAGACGGAAGGCAATTAAGGTCACAGTTATGAAAACTTAGGACACTAAAGAGTCCTTTCTACTGACTCTGAAAAACACCAAAAGAATAGAGTCCGCAGGAGCGGTAAGAGATACTCTTAATGATCGGCTATGAAAAGCCAACTGACATTTACTCCCTGATTATTATTTGACCATGCTGGTCATTTATGAACATTTGAACATCTTGGCCATGTTCTGTTATAATCTCCACCCGGCACAGCCAGTAGAGGACTGGCCACCCCTCATAGCCTGGTTCCTCTCTAGGTTTTCTTCCTAGGTTTTGGCCTTTCTAGGGAGTTTTTCCTAGCCGTCGTGCCTACAACCTGCATTGCTTGCTGTTTGGGGTTTTAGGCTGGGTTTGTGTACAGCAACTTCGAGATATTAGCTGATGTACGAAGGGCTATATAAAATAAACTTGATTTGATTTGATTGGCCACCAGCTGCATTAAGTACTGCATTGCATCTCCTCCTCATGGACTGCACCAGATTTGCCAGTTCTTGTTGTGAGATGTTACCCCACTCTTCCACCAAGGCACTTGCAAGTTCCCCGGACATTTCTGGGGGGAGTGGCCCTAGCCCTCACTCTCCGATCCAACAGGTCCAGACGTTGCTCAAGGGATTGAGAATCCGGGCTCTTCGCTGGCCATGGCAGAACACTGACATTCCTGTCTTGCGGAAATCACACACAGAAGGAGCAGTATGGGCTGGTGGCATTGTCATGCTGGCGGGTCATGTCAGGATGAGCCTGCAGGAAGGGTACCACATGAGGGAGGAGGATGTCTTCCAGCCTCTCAGCTTATTGTGGACAGTCTGAGCACTGATGGAGGGATTGTGCGTTCCTGGTGTAACTCGGCAGTTGTTGTTGCCATCCTGTACCTGTCCCGCAGGTGTGATGTTCAGATGTACCGATCCTGTGCAAGGTGTTGTTACACGTGGTCTGCACTGGCGAGGACGATCAGCTGTCCGTGCTGTCTCCGCTGTAAGCGCTGTCTTAGGTGTCTCACAGTACGGACATTGCAATTTATTGCCCTGGCCACATCTGCAGTCCTCATGTCTTCCTTGCAGCATGCCTAACGGCACGTTCGCGCAGTGATGGCAGGGACCCTGGGCATCT
>NW_019944413.1:46114-49958 GCF_002910315.2 Salvelinus sp. IW2-2015 | reverse complement strand
CAGCCCTAGGACCAATGCGTCAGGACTACCGGGGCATG
The DNA here is from genome assembly GCF_002910315.2 of Salvelinus sp. IW2-2015. Lineage (NCBI taxonomy): Eukaryota > Metazoa > Chordata > Actinopteri > Salmoniformes > Salmonidae > Salvelinus > Salvelinus sp. IW2-2015. Next base: position 49,920 of record NW_019944413.1, on the reverse strand, counting down.
ATGGACTCCTTGCTGTCCCAGTCCACCTGGCCTTGCTGCTGTTCCAGTTTCAACTGTTTCTGCCTGCGGCTATGGAAACCCTGACCTGTCCACCGGACGTGCTACCTGTCCCAGACCTGCTGTTTTCAACTCTCTAGAGTCCGCAGGAGCGGTAGAGATACTCTTAATGATCGGCTATGAAAAGCCAACTGACATTTACTCACTGATTATTATTTGACCATGCTGGTCATTTATGAACATTTGAACATCTTGGCCATGTTCTGTTATAATCTCCACCCGGCACAGCCAGTAGAGGACTGGCCACCCCTCATAGCCTGGTTCCTCTCTAGGTTTCTTCCTAGGTTTTGGCCTTTCTAGGGAGTTTTTCCTAGCCGTCGTGCACAACCTGCATTGCTTGCTGTTTGGGGTTTTAGGCTGGGTTCTTGTACAGCACTTCGAGATATTAGCTGATGTACGAAGGGCTATATAAAATAAACTTGATTTGATTTGATTTGGCCACCAGCTGCATTAAGTACTGGCATTGCATCTCCTCCTCAGGACTGCACCAGATTTGCCAGTTCTTGTTGTGAGATGTTACCCCACTCTTCACCAAGGCACTTGCAAGTTCCCGGACATTTCTGGGGGAGGTGCCCTAGCCCTCACTCTCCGATCCAACAGGTCCGACGTTGCTCAAGGGATTGAGATCCGGGCTCTTCGCTGGCCTGGCAGAACACTGACATTCCTGTCTTGCAGGAAATCAACACACAGAAGGAGCAGTAATGGGCTGGTGGCATTGTCATGCTGGCGGGTCATGTCAGGATGAGCCTGCAGGAAGGGTACCACATGAGGGAGGAGGATGTCTTCCAGCCTCTCAGCTTATGTGGACAGTCTGAGCACTGATGGAGGGATTGTGCGTTCCTGGTGTAACTCGGCATTTGTGTTGCCACCTGTACCTGTCCCGCAGGTGTGGATGTTCAGATGTACCGATCCTGTGCAGGTGTTGTTACACTGTGGTCTGCCTCAGGTCCTCCGAGAGAGAGAAAGAAAGAGAGAAGGAGAGAATTAGAGAGAGCATACACCAGATACTGACTGTTACTTTTGATTTTGACCCCCCCTTTGTTCACAGACACATTATTCCCTTTCTGTTAGTCACATGTCTGTGGAACTTGTTCAGTTTATGTCTCAGTTGTTGAATCTTGTTATGTTCATACAAATATTTACACATGTTAAGTTTACTGAAAATAAACGCAGTTGACAGTGAGAGGACATTTATTTTTTTGCTGAGTTTATTTGACAAAGCTACAAAAGGCCAAAATGAGATCATCTGTAAATAACTAGGTAAAATACAGAAGTGAGAGGGGACCAGTCCTCTCTTTCCTTCCTCAAACAACTCCACAGAACAACTCCGCAGAACAACTCTGTAGAACAACTCCACAGAACAACTCTGTAGAACAACTCTGCAGAACAACTCTGCAGAACAACTCCACAGAACAACTCCGTAGAACAACTGCAGAACAACTCCACAGAACAACTCTGCAGAACAACTCCGCAGAACAACTCCACAGAACAAATCCACAGAACAACTCCACAGAACAACTCCACAGAACAACTCCACAGAACAACTCTGCAGAACAACTCCACAGAACAACTCCACAGAACAACTCCACAGAACAACTCTGCAGAACAACTCCGCAGAACAACTCCACAGAACAACTCCGCAGAACAACTCCGTAGAACGGTCTTTATTTCGGCGACGGTCTTAGTTCTCGCTGTAATAGCTACTGTAAATCGGACAGTGCAGTTAGATTAACAAGAATCTAAGCTTTCAACCGATATAAGACACTTGTATGTACCTAAATGTTTAATATCCATCATTTTTATGATTATTTACTTGAATTGCGCGCCCTCCAGTTTCACCGGAAGTTAGCGGGACGCCTAGCCCTAAAATGGCCATGTGTTAATTGATGATTACAGACGTTCCAATATGTGTTCCATCTCCTCCACTTCAAACGTGATGAATTCCCTGTCCAGACACTGAAGCAGGTAATGAAATGGGGAAAACATGAGAATTCAATGGGAATGCCCTATGGACCCAGGTCAACAGTAGTGCACTATTTAGGGAATAGGGTGCCATTTGGGATGCAGCCCTTATTCTCCAGCTACCAGCCTGTATTCTCCATCTCAGGGTAATGCAGAAAACACCGGGCCCTTACCCTGCTCCAAGGAGAGAGGAGAGGAGATAGAGGAGGAAGCAGAGAGGAGAGAGCCTGTTTATCTAGCAGACTGAACGGAGAGAGAGGAGAGAGAGGAGGAAGCAGAGAGGAGAGAGAGAGAGAGAGAGAGAGGAGGAAGCAGAGAGGAGAGAGAGGAGAGAGATTTTGTGTAAACTCAGCCTAAAATGATGTGTTTGGTGTGACCTCAGCTAAAATGATTGTGCTTTGTGTAACTCAGCCTAAAATGATTGTGCTTTGTTGTTCTCAGCCTAAAATGATTGCTGCTTTGTGTAACCTCAGCCTAAAATGATTGTGCTTTGTGGTAACCTGCAGATAAAATGATTGTTCTTTTGTGTATAGTTGTTGATAGTATCCTGGCATTATGGAGACCAGATCAGACCAGCTAAAAGTTTGATGTGACTTTGGGAATTGGAACAAAACAAGCCCAACAAAGGAATCTCTAAGAAGTGACCTTGCTGTTCAGTCATTGGAAACTCAGTGGAAAGGTTGAGTGTTTCTGTTCTGTTCAGGCCTGCCATTCTCATTTACTGTGTTACCCTCACCCTCTCTCCACAACCTCTCCTCTCTCTCTTCTCTCTCTCTTCTCCTTCTTTCTCATCTCTCTCTCTTCTCTCTCTCTCTCTCTCTCTCGTCCTCTCTCCTCTCTCTCTCTCTCCTCTTCTTCATCGCTCTCCCTCTCTCTCTCTCTCTTCTCTCTCTCTCCCTCCAGAGTGATGTCTCTTTTATTCCTTTTGTTTGTTGTAGATTTATGTCTTCCGTATCTTCCGTGTTGCATCCAACACGATGCATAAGCAACCGCAGTAACAACCGTCTATTACAAGGGCTGTGAAAGTGTTCATCATGTCTAGGGACGCCAAGTCACTGAGCATTTAACGATGGAGCTACAGCTGAGGCCAGCCTATATCCAGCTGACGGTCTGGAGCATTTAACCATGGAGCTACAGCTGAGGCCAGCCCTCTATCCAGTGAGGTCTGGAGCATTTAAACGATGGAGGTACAGCTGAGGCCGCCCTCTATCCCAGCCTGACGGTCTGGAGCATTTAACCATGGAGCACAGCTGAGGCCAGCTTTTATCCAGCCTGACGGTCTGGAGATTTAACCATGGAGCTACAGCTGAGGCCAGCCCTCTATCCAGCCTGACGGTCTGGAGCATTTAACCATGGAGCTACAGCTGAGGCCAGCCTCTATCCAGCTGACGGTCTGGAGCATTTAACCATGGAGTTATAGCTGAGGCATCACTGTACCCCAACCCATCTCAACCCAGCCTCTACACAGCCTCGTACCCAGCAGCTCTACCCAAACAACAGTCTACCAACCACAACCGCCTCTACCAACTAGCTCTACCCAATCCCACCCAGCTCTACAATATCAATCAAACCGCCTCTACCCCAACTCAGCTCTACCAAATCCCAACCCAGCCTCTACCCTATCCAATCCCACCCAGTCTACCCCAACTCAGGCTCTTACAATCCAACCCAGCTCTACCCTATAATCCCAGATCTACGCATCCCATCAACAGATCTAAGCAACGCTCTACCCGACCCAGGTCTCCCAACCACCAGGTCTACCCAACCCATCGCTTACCCACCCTAAC